>NC_141135.1:33423881-33724297 GCF_053477565.2 Lygodium microphyllum
AGAAAAGTTTCCGGCCAACCGGGACCACCCATCCGTAGGACGGACTCATGGCCACATCCATTGCACTTTCCTCACGATTGTTTTAGTTGTCTAATTACCTACCACATTTAGTTGGACATGCATAAAACAACTTCATTAATTAGCTAGTTAGGCACCGGTTCCTTCACGTAATCTTAGCACTTGACATAGAAAAATAGTGTCAAACAAATTTCTTTTCAACAGGTTATCTTACTTATCTTTGGAATACATCCATATAATCCATAATTCGCCTGAAGGCAATCCATAATCCTCTGAAGGCTATCCGGCAATCCACAAGGATTACTAATCCAAGATTCCGCCCGTAGACTAGTATGCGAGCCTCGAGATCCAATCCCGAGTCACGTTGGCCTCTTGTGCAAGGCCCGAAAGGCAAGGGATTTATGGCTAGAGCCCCTCTGGAACCCAAGGGTCCTCCTACTCCAAGTAGCGCCCAACGGAGAGACCTCTCGCGGCGGGTTTGGTCCACGTTCCCGGCGTGGCTATCAACCCCCTTGGTTAGGGTCAAGCAGACAGTTGAGGGTAACTGATGCTGCCTCTCTCTTCAGGCCTTCAACCTGAAGCATTAATTATCTTTCCATCTTTAGTTCCTTGAGCAAACAATGCAAACAGTGCTCCTAAACTGTTACAAGCATAATCAATTAACTGTCAAGAACAAATACCCTGTTCCTAGAATAGATTAGCTTCTTGATCGTCTTCAGGGTGTGAAGATCTTCTCCAAGATTGATCTCAAGTCTAGTTACTATCAGATAAGAATCAAGGAAGAAGATATCCCAAAGACGGCCTTCAACACAAGATATGGACACTTTGAGTTCTTAGTTATGTCATTCGGGCTTACGAATGCACCTACCACCTTCAACAGGTTAATACAGGATATCTTTAGGCCATATCTTGATGACTTCGTACTTGTCTTCTTCGATGACACGTTAGTCTATTCCAAACAAGAGGAAGACCATGAACCCCAACTTCGGATTGTCCTTGAGACAATGAGGGCACATAAGTTATATGCTAAGATGAAGAAATGTGCATTCTTCAAGCGTCAGATTGAATATCTGGGATTCATCGTATCAGCGGAAGGAATCTCAGTGGACCCATCCAAAGTCAGAGATGTGCTAGAATGGCCAATACCAACAACTGTCAAGGAAATACATAATTTTCTTGGATTAACAGTGTGGTATAGGGTCTTCATCAAAAATTATACTTTGATTGCAGCAGCTTTGATGGACTTACTGAAGAAGCAAACATCCATTGCATGGTCAACTCCCAAACAAACCAGCTTTGATAGATTGAAGCAAAGTTTGGTATCAGCACCTATCCTAAAACTTCCAGACCTCAGTAAGGAGTTCGAGGTAGTAACGGATGCTAGTGCACTTGCCTTAGGATGTGTGCTCATGCAGGAAGGTCACCCAGTAGCCTACTCTTCAAGGAAAATGAAGAGTCATGAGAAGAATTATGCTACCCATGATCTAGAATTGTTAGTTGTCATCCATGCTCTAAAGCTTTGGAGACACTACCTGTTGGGTAACAAGTTTACACTAGTAACTGATCAGAAAAGTCTCAAGTGGATCTTTACCCAGAACGAGCTCAACATGAGGCAACATCGGTGGATTGAAGTGCTGGAGGAGTATGATTTTGAAATCAAGTACCGACTGGGAAAGGAGAATGTAGTTCTGATGCACTCAATCGCAAGGCATTCCTTAATTCATTAATCTTGCAAAATCCATCAACAGCTAGATCTCTAGCCACAAAGGTATCCATGCCAAACAATCCAATACTTGAGCTGGCTAGAGAAGAAGCATGCCATGATCCAGCCTATCAAAAGATGCTAAGGGAAATCCCTATCAAGGACCAGGACCAAAAGCTACAGGCTAAGTATCATGAATTCTCTATCAATAGTGGACTCATCTACTATAGAACAAGAGTATGTATACTGGCAAGCCAGTCACTTAAGCAGAAGATATTGTGGGAAGCTCATGATTCCCCTTTCTCATGACATCCTGGCTATGTCAAGACTCTCAATGCAGTTAGAAAGAGCTACTATTGGGTGAGGCTTAAAGGTGACGTGCTCAAATATTTCACTGAGTGTTTGTCTTGTCAACATATCAAAGCTGAACATGTCAAGATGCCAGGGAAATTACAACCACTTGACATTCTCCAAATGAAATGGGAATTCATCAGTATGGACTTTGTTGTTGGCCTACCCCAAGTTCAGGGATACAACTCCATCATGCTTGTGGTTGACATGCTTACTAAGGTTGCACACCTTATTCCAGTAAAGACAAACTATAAAGCCTCATATTTATCAAGGAGATATTCAAGCTACATGGGTTACCCAGAAGAATCATTAGTGATCGTGATTCTCTCTTCACATCACACTTATGGAGAGCTATCTTTGAAGCCATTGGAACTCAACTCTGTTTTAGCATAGCTTACCATCCCCAAACTGATGGTCAAACGGAGCGAGTCAATCAAGTTATTGAGGATATGCTTAGGGCACACTGCTGTTGTGAGCCAAAAAGGTGGATTCAATACTTGCCTTTGATTGAATTTGCCTACAATGCTTCTTACCAACAAAGCGTTCAGATGACCCCTTTTCAAGCATTGTATGGTCATGATTGTTGAAGTCCCCTAAACTTCTCAGATCCAACCTTAAGGGTTGAAGCTTCAAGGAAGATGATGGAAGAGATGGATGACCAAATAAAGTCAATAAGACAAGACATCCAAGCCGCCAAGGATAGATAGAAGGCATATGCAGATTTGAAGCATCAAGATAGAATCTTGGAGGAAGGAGACATGTTCTTCATTCGCGTACACCCAAAGAAGAGTTCTCTATCCTTAGGAGATTGCAAGAAGCTAGGTCCAAGGTATTGTGGACGATACAAGATCCTCAAGTGCCTAGGACCTAATGCTTATAGATTGCAACTCCCTGAGAACCTAAAGGTTCATAATGTATTCCATATTATCCTATTGAAGAAGTATGTACCTAATCCTAACCATGTACTTGATGACCAACAAGTTGTAATGCCAACTACGGCCTGACAGGATCTTAGATGTTAGGGAGAGACAACTGAGATCCAGAACCTTGAGAGAATGTCTCATTCAATGGAAAGATTATCCCGAGGAGGATGCCACTTGGATAGATGAAAGCACTCTCAACCATCAATATCCACAGTTTATCTTGAGATGAGGATATCTCGATTCCTCCAAGGGGGACAGAAGGTAATATTCCCATGATAATATTTCTAAATCCCATGATACTCACACGGTCTCCACGGGCCAAATTGAGACTTAGAACTATGGATTATTGAAAACCCGTGCTCTTCATACGAACTGCCTCTTAGGAGGCCAAAATGATAATTTTTTTAGAAATAAGACATTTTTTTTTGAATTATCCCTCTCTCCCCCAGCCGACAGTCGTGCTGGAGGAGAGGGATATAGCAAGGATGATTGAGCATCCTTGCTAGATGCCAGAGGGGGGGTAAATCCCATGCATTGAGCCGCGTGGGGGAAGGAGGATCCCCTCCCCTCACAAAAAATGGCGCACAAATTCTCCTAAATTTGGAGATCATAATTGCACAAGAAAAATCTTGAATTCTCCTCCTCAATCACATTAGAAAACTCAGGCAGTTTCCCCCTCTTCTTGGTTTGAAGAGAGGCTTCGATTGAACCAAGATCATCCGAGAGCTAGGTGAATCAGTCATGGCATCTCTAGTAGCATCTCTAGACATCAAAGATTAAATCACTATCATTAGATTGCATCTTGAAAGCTTCTAGATTGCTAATTTGCCAAGATACCCTCCATAAAGACCCTCCATAGAGAGCTTCTCTTCTTGGCCACAACCCTTCTTCTTCAATTTAACTATAAATACAAGGCATGAGGAGCCATTGGAGGGCAGCCTGAGCAAGAGAGGAGAAGTACTTCTTTTCAAGAGTATAGAGTAAGAGGGAATGGGGCAAGAGAAGCATAACGACACGAATTCTCGTCCAGAAGACAAGGAGGATACTCTGCAGGCCCTTGGAATCGAATCCTCTATCCCTTCTACCCCACTTCCTTATGGAATCAATATTCTTCTTGATTTTTCTAAATTCCTAGTGATCTCCATCCCCCATCAATCAAATTCACATCAATCCAATTGCGACAACCCCAAGCTCTCTTGCCAAAAATCCCCTATATGATCTCGCAATTAAAGACCATGGCCCCGAAGAAGAAAGTTATAAGGGTCACAGAGGTAGGAGCTACCAATAATGTTGCGGATACGACCACTACAAACGGAATGACAAGTACTAGGATTACAAACGAAGTTGTGAATACCATAAACCAAGCACTCATCATGGAAAAGGGGGGGACCTGTTCTTCGTCATCTTCCTCTTAATCTTCTTCTTTTCTTCATAAAACTTTAAGCTTTAAATCTTAAATATTTTAAACTTGCCTTTCTTTGCTAAGTTTTAAATGGGTTTGGTCAATTATGACTTATGGCTCATGACTTGCATTCGTGTGGTGACTTCTATGAAGGATGGCTACAGTCCCTTTCAACTTGGAAAAGTGTTAGGTTACAAACTTTGGACTTTTTTTTGAGACTTCTTCTATTTAATGGTCTATAATTCTTCAAATCTATTGCAAGAAGTCGAGAAAATTGAAAATAAACTCTGAATATCATATCCTCTTCCCCTTAGAGGAATCGAGATGTCATCTCGATGTTGGTTACATGGTGATTTTTTGTCAATCCAAGTGGCATCCTCTTTAGGGTAGTCTTTCCACTCTGGATGAGATACTCCCTAAGGGTTTTGCTTCTTAGAGTCTTCTCTCACATGTCAAGTATCTTTTCTAGTTGAATTTCAAGTACTCCTTGACTTGGCATCACAATTTGTTGGTCGTTAAGTACGTGGTCTGGGTCAGGAACATACGCTTTTAATAGACTGACATGGAATACATTATGTACTTTCAAGTTATTAGGGATTTGCAGCTTGTAGGCATTTGGTCCTAGACATTTTAACACCTTATATGGCCCACAATACTTGAGACTTAGTTTCTTGAATTCCCCCAAAGATAAGGAATTTTTCAAACTCATATGAAAACCATGTCACCTTCTTTGAAAATGTGTTCTTACCTTTTTTTATTAGTATATGCCTTCTATCAATCCTTAGCGGCTTGAATATTTTTCCTCTTATAGTCTTAACTTTTGCTAATCCATTTCTTCTAGCATTTGCCTAGATACTTCTACCCATAGGGTAGGATCGGAAAAATTTAATGGTGTAAGAAAATCTTGCCCATATAATGTATGAAAAGGAGTCATTTGAATACTTTGATGGTATGATGCATTGTAGGCAAATTCAACTAAGGATAAGTATTGGATCACCATTTGGGCTTCCTATTACAATAAGCTCTCAGTATGTCTTCAATAACTTGGTTGACCCACTCTGTTTTTGACCATCAGTTTGGGGATGGTAAGTAGTACTAAAGCACAGATGGGTTCCTAGAGCTTCGAACGAACTCTTCCAAAAGTTTGATGTGAAGAGAATTGAGGTCACTAATGATTCTCTAGGGTAATCCATGTAACCTAAAAATTTCCTTAATGAAAAGCCAGACGATATCGAAAGCCTTATAATTGGTTTTCACGGGAATAAGGTGTGTAACTTTTGTTAGCATATCAATCATTACCATTATGGAGTTATATCCTCTTTGTACTAAGGGTAATCCAACTATGAAGTCCTTGCTAATATACTCCCATTTCATTTGAGGGATGTCAAGTGGCTGGAGCTTTCCGTGCAACTTGACACGTTTGGCCCTAATTCATTAGCAATTTAGGCATTCAATGGCATACTTGAGTACATCACCCTTGAGTCTTTCCCAATAGAATCTTCTTTGAATTGTATTAAGAGTCTTACATAACCAAGATGACCCAAAAATGGAGAATCGTGAGCTTCCTAGAGTATTTTCTATTTGAATTCCTGACTTGTAGGAATACATTGTCTTGTCTTGAAATAGGCAAGCTCCTCGATTATGGAAAAATCTTGATACTTAGTCTTGAGTTTTGGATTTGAATCCTTGATGGTATTTTCTCTTAACAATCTCTGATAACTTGGATCCCTCGTTGTCTCTTCTTTAGCCATTTCTATGAGAGGGTTGCTAGGCATTCAAATCATTGTAGCAAGAATTCCAGCCCTAAATGGTTCCTCTAGGATTAGGGCATCAAGAAATGATTTACCGCTTATAGCATCCACCATCACATTCTCCTTGCTTGGTCTATATTTGATTTCAAAGTCAAATTCCTGCAAGGTCTCAATCCACTGGCATTGTCTCATTTTGAGATTTGGTTGAGTGAAAATCCACTTTAGGCTTTTATGGTTAGTGACTAGAGAAAACCTATTATCAAGCAGGTAATGTCTCCATAGTTCAAAGGCATGAATTACTGCAAGTAATTCTAGATCATGTGTGGTATAGTTTCTTTCATGGATCTCTAATTTTCTTGAAGCATAGGCTATTGGATGTCCTTCTTGCATAAGCACACAACCCAAAGCAAGAGAGCTTGCGTCAGTTTATGACTTCGAATTCTTTGCTTAGGCTACGTAGCCTTAAGATAGGGGTGGTTACCAAACTTTGCTTAAGCTTCTCAAAGCTAGATTGTTCGATGGACATCCATATAATGGAGACTGCTTTTTGAGAAGGTTGGTGAGAGATGCCGCGATTGAGACATAGTCCTTAATGAAGTCTCTATACTAACCCGTTAGCCCTAGAAAGCTTCGCCTTTCCTTGACCGTTGTTGGGTGTGGCCAATCTTGTACATCTTGGACCTTGGTAGGATCCACCAAAGTGCCACATGCCGATACTATGAATCCTAAATATTCAATCTGCTTCTTGACGAAGGTACATTTCTTATTTTTATCATATAGTTTGTGGGTTCTCACTATTTCAAGAACTACTCATAGCTATGGTCCATGGTCTTCTTCATTCTTGGAATATGTTAAGATCTCATCAAAGAAGACAAGGACAAAGTTGTCAACCTATTGAAGGTGGCAGGAACATTTGTTAATCCAAATGACATCACAATAAACTCATAATGACCGTATCTTGTGTTAAAAGAAGTTTTAGGGATATCTTCCTCCCTAATTCTAATTTGATAATGGCCTGATTTGAGATCAATCTTTGAAAATACCTTTGCTCCTTGGAGTTGATCAAGCAACTCGTCTATCTTGGGGATTGGATATTTGTTTTTCATTGTCACCTGGTTTAATCCATGGTAATCGATACAAAAGTGGAGTGTTCCGTCTTTCTTTTTCTGAAATAGTACCGAGGCTCCCCATGGTGAATTACTTGGACGAATGTATCCCTGGTCTAATAGTTTCTTGAATTGTTCTTTTAGCTCAATGGCTTCAGGAATTGACATTCAGTAAGGCCGTTTGTCAACAGGGGTAGCACCTGGAATGAGTTGAATTTTGTGATCTACCTCCCTTGTTGGTGGAAGCTCTGTTAGGTCTTCTAGAAAAACATCCACATATTCTTTTAGCCAAGATGGTTGATCCTTGGCTTCACTATCCTACTCCTTGACGTTGTTGAGTTTAATTAGATAGACATGTATTCCTTTCTTTAGTCCTCAGGAAGCTTTAGCTAGCTGAACCTTATGGTTCCCAGCTTCTCCCAAAGTGGTTACTTGTTCTCCCTTTGAGATTTGAAATGTGATTTGGCCCTTTCCACAATGGATATGTGCATTATTTGGAATTAACCAATCCCTACCTAGCAAACATTCATAAGACCCAAGGTTCATAATTAGGAAGCTCATTTTGGAAGAATTTCCACCCAAGCTAAATTCTGCCTTGCTAGTTTTTTGTGTTGATAGAACCTCTTTACCGTTTGCTAACTCCACAAGCAAACTAGGTGCAAGAGTAGTGTTTATGCCTAGCCTTTTTACACATTTTGGTGATACGAAAGAGTGGGTATTTCCACAATCGATTAAATTTCGAAAGGGTTTACCTTGATAATTTACTGGTGTTTGAATTACTGAGAATTGGAGATTTGAACCCTTATTATTGAGAGTGGCATGTACTCTGGCTCTTTCCATATCGGATTCCATTGTGGGATCTTTATCATTACTGACCTCATTTAGGTTTATTCTAGCAACCTTCTTCCTGGCATCTTGGCTTTGCCCGTGAAACTGACCTTGGTGGATGTTTAGGCCAAGCTTCAAGCGCTGCCTCTTGAAATGCCCTGGTTCCTTACAATAGAAGCACCTTGGAGTCTCATTGCTCTTTCTTCTGGGTACAAAATTTCTCACTTCATTTGATTTGGCTTTCTTCGTCCTATTTGGTTGGTACTGCCCTTGGGCTCTTTTTGCATAACCTTGAAAGGAAGTTGCCTTTATTTTTACTATTTTTATTCCAAATTTTTGCATTTCTTGGCCTTTGTTCTCGATCTCCTGAACTATTGGAGCTGCTCGATTCAATGCATCCTGTAAATCCGATGGTCTCATTGATTCAAGCCATGTATTTAGGGGCGGATTTAGACCATTGCAAAATTTGGATACTTGCTGTGAAACATCCACCGTATGTGCATATTTTAGAAGTGTTACGAATTTGGAGTAGTAAGCTTCTAGGCTTAGGCTTAACTACTTTAGGTTGAAGAACTCATTCATCTTCTAGGCTTGATATGTGGGTATCTCCCACGCACAATGTCCTTAATCTTGTCCCAAGTGATAGTGCTTTTGGACGTTCTTTGGTCCTTGCACCACTGTTTCCACCAAAGACAGGCATCTCCTGTGAGTTTTAGTTTGGCGATCATGGCTTGATTTGACAGTGCAGTCCCTACAGTAGTGAAATAATCTTCCATAGATTCTATCCATGTTTTTGCTTCAGTTGGAATGTCCCTCCCTTTACCATCAAACTCCAGTGGCTTGTACTATTCGAGAAGAAATTTATTCTCTTGAGCTTTTGTAATATTGAGATTCAGGGTGACGTTGTAAGGAATTATGCAATTTTTATGATCAATTTTCTCTCCAACCATATTCAAAAAAAGATGTTTACTTACTTAATCTACCTCATTAATTTAGGAAGGAATTTATGTACTACTTGGCCTTTTGATAATGATCAAGGGGTTTACACTTCAAAAGAGAGTTTTTTAATCAAAAAAAAAAACATCAAACAAATAATATCTTCCCACTATTCCTAATTATCAAGGATATAAACAAGTGGACAAAAATAATTATTTACGTCAATAGGAAGGGAATACATTATTCGAGTAGTTCGGGAGCTCATATTATTCATGGAAAAGGTTTTTCTACCACAATCTAGCATGGCATTGCGATACATCCATTGCATAGTTAGAATCATAGGAACGGATATCCAAAAATCTATATTTTAGGGGAAGATTGGGTAATCCATCTTTCTTGTAATTGTAGCAACTAGAGCGTCCTACAACCATGACTCGATCAGCCAATATAACCTTTGTAACCTCCTCATAGATGTACCATTTTAATTTGACTTGTCGTCCTCTAGTGAACATGTTTGAGCTTACTTTGGCCTCATAGAAGAGATAAATATTGGCAACCTTAAGGGTTTTCATCCACCTTAGCCTCTTTAAATTATTCTGGAGGCAAACAAGATGGTTTGCATCAATGTAACAATACCCTCCACTTAGCATACATTGTCTTTCGTAATACAAGGGTGAATGATATATATCTAATCTAATATTTGCATAATGTGGATTCTCCAACTGAAACTAGAGGAATGCATTTTTGACATAAACATAGCTTGGAAAATCAAGAATTGTTTCCAAGATTTATCTTTCTGCTAGAAATCAAGAACATATATTAACAAGAGAAGATTTTTACCACTTAAGGGAAATATATTTTATGTTGTAACTATAACTAGTTTTATTTACTTGTGTCATGTCCCATATCAATGTGCACTCTAATACTAACTGTAATGTGCTCCCCCGAGCAACTTCCTTGGTAGTACGTTCTTAGTAGCCCATCAAGAGGTGTCCTAGAAAACATCATCCGGGATTTTGATGAAAACCCTCAAAGTTTGCTAACTAGGCTCACTTGAGTCTACCCTGCAGTGGAAGTTCCGGTTGTTCCTAAAAGGATTGACTTGAGTCTCTTTTATCAAATCAACTACTAATGGTTGATTAGTGTCAGTGGTTTGATTTTCCATACCTTATAAAAAATTTTGATTGAAACGGGCTTGTGTTGTGCTAGATTCAAAGAGAATGGGAGATGAAGGGGAGTGTGGCACTTTGATCCCTTCTACCCATGGTTCTAAAGTGATGCAAGTCATGCTTTCTGATCTCTAATGGTCCATCAAAATTGTGATTTTTGTTCCTTCTTAGGAAATCTCTCGGCTTACCGAGACCACCCAAACATAGGTTTGGATCCATCGGGGGTCTATCCTCCTGCTTCCCTCAAGAGAGTATTTTTAATTACCATATTACCTACCACCTTAGGTTCAACATATAAAAATAGCTTCTTTGAATTATCTTCTGATACAAATTCATAATATGCATTTAATTCACGACAAAAAATAGAGTAAAGCAATCCCTTCTTAATAGTTCCTTTAAGAAAAATAACTTTTTACAATTTTTTCTATTTTAACTAGAATGATGTCAACCCGAAGGGAACTATTCTCTCCAAGTTTAGTTCCCAAACTATATTGGAACTTCCATGATACTATCTGGAATTCGAAGGGTAGTTGGCAGTTTATAAGAGCGTAAGGAGTTTATGACCGGAGCCCCTTGGTATCCTTACCTCCTCCTACCGACTAGAGTTCCCTACTATGACAAGACCTTTTGCATGAGGGATTCAGAGATGAGAGCACGCTTTCAAGGTTGAAGTTCTTAGAGAAAACCTAGAATATCTTGTCACCCTGGCTGGCAAAGATAGTCTCGTGGATCCACTCATCAAAGTGTGTGCAAGCATCCATC
Source organism: Lygodium microphyllum (assembly GCF_053477565.2). Lineage (NCBI taxonomy): Eukaryota > Viridiplantae > Streptophyta > Polypodiopsida > Schizaeales > Lygodiaceae > Lygodium > Lygodium microphyllum. The sequence goes on from NC_141135.1 coordinate 33,434,830, forward strand.
ATAGCAGGTAGAAGGGATGTGGTGGATATAAAGAGATGAAGAGAGAACGTGTGAAATGAATCAATGAAACAAGAACTAAACTAGTTCTACCTTAAAAACCTTAAGTTTTAAACCGGGTTGTTCGCATACGATATTTGGTTATGGCTTTACTTACGTCTTTGTAAAGTTTACATGCATATGTAAATGTGTTGATGTGGAAAGTGTATAGCAAGTGTATGATTTTGCATAAATACCATAATTTTTAAATATTGCAAGTTTGTAAGCGACAATATTCTATTGGCCAAAAAAATCCAAAAATTTATAGAGTGTTGGATATTACAACTTGTGGTGTTGGGATTTTTAGGGAGACTCTACAATTTCTAAAATATGTGGAGCCACACACTTTTCGGTGGTAACAGTGTCCTCAACTCGGCTTCAAATTTTCCTACCATCTAGTTTAAAATAGAAACTAACATGTGGATTCTGCATAAACATTGTAATTTCCTGGCGCATTATACTCAAGGGCCAATCATCCTCCATTTGCAACACTTGGGGCTCGCGGCCCTTAAAATGACAGTAACATCCACAGCTGCACTTTCATGCATGTCTTGATCAAGGCACAACCATTTACCCTTCAACATCCTCCATCTACAATACTTGAACACTAGGCATAAAGTCTGTCGTGTGACAAAGTACCTGTAATTGGAAAGAAAATTTAATCGATTCATCCCAAAGTAAGATAATAGTCAACTAAGAGAGAAAAATTTTACCTGAAAGCCATGTCCCTTGTGACTTGACACTCCACTTTGTTAGGACTGTGAGTTATTTTTTATGTCCAAGTTTTTCCTAGAATCCTTGTTACATAATCCTCTGATGCATTTTTTATGACGTAAGTGTTTTTGGTACGTCTCAAACCCTTACATTCCTTGAAAATGTGTGCAAAAATTGCAATCGGTATAAACCAGCTTAGATGTACATTCTTTGAGCCGATGCTTGGCTTCATAGAATTCAATATGTCTACTGAATTTTTTGTGCTACACATGTGCAAAATGTCGCTACTACACAATGGCTATTCTATGCTATTGAGATTTGATATGTGCATAGACTCAAGGGTTCCATATTCTCGACTCCCCTTGGGCAATATGTACCTGGAGTCATAGAAAAAAACAAGGTCCTCTTCTGCGAGCTGCTTAGTTGTATGCCCCTCAAAGAGAAATCTACCAATTTCGAGATGGTAACACTTAAAAGAACCAGTGAAACTCTCAACATTTTGCCACTCACAGCAATTCGAAGGGTATACTTATGTAAATATGAGACAAGTTGTTACATAGGTATCATGAAATTTCTCATTCTCAATGAGTTGCAAATACTTACTGTTTGCAATGTTTCATTGAAAGGACACAGTGGGCGCAATATGTATTTGTTTTTGCGTGAATACAAGTTGTACAAATGCCTCTGTTGCAAGGTGAGAATCAACATTCCTTTGTCTAAGAGCTAAAATTTTACCCTTCCAATGCTTTGATACATCTGCAATTGCAGATGCTTTCACCCTAAAATCTCCCTTCATACTTGGACGCATATGTACCCAAGACGAGCAATGATACGTATCAGTGATCCAATTCCCTTCTTTATCTTTTCTGTTACGTACTTCTATCGAGAGAATGCTTGTTCTTCTCTTAGGCATTATAACCTACGCATTAGATGTAAAGAAGTATGTATTAACCCCTAAATAATAAGCATTTTAAGTCTGTCCAGTAATCACCAATATGCCATACAAATCAACATGGCATTAAGAGATGTTTACACTTTTGTAAAGAGACATAAACATCGATATCAAAACGCATGTGGATATACATCAACACAAAGTATAGATTTAATTTCAAGGCATCACTTTAATCATACCATTTGCATGAAATATAATGAAAAGAATAGCACAAGAATACTCAGAGAATTTTATCATAATGAAGAGGAGTTTGATTTGACTCAATACATTGTATGAAATTTGGGTATTATAGAGTAGTTGTTACAAGAATAGTAGCCACATGGCATGCAAATCTTAATAAGCACATTGGATTGACACCTAAGATATTCTAAGACTCAACACATTGTGTATTATATGGATGATATGATACAAGAGTTTCATGGATCATTGCCAACTGGCATGGAGATCCAAATGGACACATAGGACCAATAAACAAAAGGATTTTTGAACCATCCACTTCAAGCATATCCATATCATCCAACACAAAGGAGTCACTCACCACATCAAAATTCAATCGAGAATTCTATGCTTCACCTAAACCTTGTACAATACCTGCATGTACAAAAAACACACCTGCGTGAATCCCTTTTAACAAAAATACTTGCATGAACCCCTTTTAGCAAAAAATATTTAGATAACTGCATGAATGGAAGTAATACAAAACAAGGCCAATTTACCTATAAGCAGATCTGCTGAAGATAAGATTGAATCATTGCTAATCAAAACCCATTGCAAATGATAGACATAAGAAAACATCAATCCCATCAAACATAAAAGTCACTAATTAAATGATCAAATTTTGGCACCACAAAATATGGCAGATTTACCTGTAAATTGAGCTACAGAATCTCTGCTCTACCTTGTGTTAAGTGCTGCAACAACAATTGATCCTTAAGTTAGAACTAGCATCAAACCCTATTGTAAAGATAGTAGAAAAGGGATAATGCAGAGAGGAAGAAAGAGAGAGTGTGTGAGTACGTGGGAGAGAGAAAGAAATAAGCACCTATCCAATCTTGCCCAAATTGATCTCTACAAAAGACAATAGCAAGAGTTAGTATTTACATGAAGGTATACTTAAAAAATAGTAGAAAACACAAAGAGAGAAAGAGAGAGGGAGAGAGAGATGAGCACTTATGCAATGTCACCCAAAATGATCTCTACAATAAAACAACAATAAGGGTTAGAACTAACATTATGTTGTATTGAAAAGATATCAGCAAAAAAAAAAACTAAACTGAGAGAGAGATTAACACCTTTGCCTCTTGCTCCAAATAAACTCTGCAAGAAACAAACAATTAGAACCAACATCAAATTCTATTGAAAACATAACATAAAAGAGAAACAACACATAGAGAGAGGGGGGAAAGAAAGGAGAGAGAGAGAGAGATGAGCACCTCTGTCTCCTACCCCAAACAACCTCTGCAATAAAACAACAATACCAGTAAGAAACGACATCAAACCCTATTGAAAAAATAGCAAACAAGAGAAAATGCAAAGAGAGATGGGCACCTATGTTTTGCCCAAAATCTAGAGCTGCATGGAGAAGAAAGTGCAAAGGTAAGCAAAATGCTCAAAACCCTAATTATTCTTAGTAAGGAGCTTCAATGGAGACGAAAATTCATGAGTATAGAGAAGAGAGGGAAAGTGATCTGTTGCTCAACTTTTGGGTCAAACTGATTTTGTGAGAGGGAAAAAAATCGAAATTGAAAATTCTCCTTAAAAAATGGGGAAAATACGAGGTGAGAGAAACTCAATTTTTGTGTACTATTCATTCTCCCTTTCTTTAATCCCCCACTACCCCTTTTTTTAACAGAAAACACAAGATATATTATTTTTAATGGTCCATTTGTGAGATCATTTTTTTCCTAATGTGACCCGTTTCAATATAACATTTTTTTTCCACATACTTATATTGTGATTTTTGTTCCAATGCATGTGGTAAAGAGAGAGGTAGGACTATTGCATCACCCATGCGATTATAAATGAAAACTATGGGATCATTCCCTGCTTCGCCTTTGCATGTTTTGTTCAAGGAGGAAGATTTTGTTAATGATTCCTCAAAGAAGAGGAAGCTGTAATATTTCCGCTCAAAAATATTGTTGAACTTGACTCCCCGCATGCCGCGTAAAACCTGTGCAAGGTTATCTCCCACATCGTAACTATCGGCAGATTAATTCCTACCCCGCACATGCAAAAATGAGGCCTCCCTATTGAGCAATTGAGGCCAGGGGTTCAAGACCGCATAGCTACAGAAGAATACCCCTTTTGAAGGGGCAATTGGGATAATGATGGAATTTAAGTCAATTTTTTTTTATAATTATCCCTTCCCCCAGCCGATGCATGGCTGAGGAGAGGGAGTGTGGGGAGGAATGGCCTAAGGTAGAGTGGTGTGGATTGCATGAGGGGGGGAGCCATGCATAATCCACATGGTGGATTCCCTTTCCCCCCCCAAGGCTACAAAAACACACCTTAGTGTGGCACAAGGGGGATAAGGAGGAGAGAAGCTACCGTATTGAGAAGACGAACACCACCGTGTTGCCTGGGAAAACGCCGCTACCATCACAAATCCGCTGCCAAGGAAAACGCCGTTGCCATCACAAATCCGCTGCCAGGCTACCGATGCAGCCGCTGCCATGCCCAGTCCGTCAAGCCGCCGCCATTCTATCATAAATTCCCCCCTCCTGTCGTCGTTATTTTCCCCTCCCCTCAATCATTACTTTAATCGCACGTTTTCTGAAAAAAAAACAGAAGCTTCTAAGGATAAGGGCCACAAGCCTTGTTCCTACATTCCCTTCCCCTGTTTTAAAACCTAGTTCGTAAAGCCCCAATTCCTGTGCAAGGGAAGAAGCAGGCGGGCTTGGAGGCCGTTTTGCCAAAGCAGAGGGAATTCAGAGATTGAGTAAGAGATCGCGGAGTTCAAGTTATCAATGATGGCTCCCAAGAAGACGCAAGATAACCGTCACATTCAATGAAGTGCTCTGCCGACCGAATCTCATAGACATAGAGCTACTAAAGTGACGGTCAGCAGGCTAGAGTCAATTTGAGCAGCGTTGGTGCGAAAGCCGCGTTGTAATGGCCGAACTAGGGGCTCAGATCATGACAGTCTCAGAGGAGCGATTGGCCAAATGGCGATCCCAGAGGGACCCAACCTATGTGGCACCTACCTCCCTTCGAGTGCTGACTGCCATCCGGGGTGCAGACTTAGCTGGAACTAGCCAAGAGAACGCTCTGTTTGATAAGGTTCTCACTGAGGAGGAGTTACATATAGCCAGTAGACTCGGACAAGGTTCCATGCTACTCGATGTGGAAAAATATCTATCAGTATTGAGTAAGCTGCCACGAATACTAGATGCATGTGCCACGCTCCAGTATAATCCCGAGTTCTACAATTGGTTCTTATCCTCGTGAAGTGACATGGATTCATAGATATGTATATAAATAAACACTGATTTTTGTGTCACCATGTATAAACAATAGCAACACACACAAACAATGATAGTCAAGCGCAGGGAGAAGAGTCGGGTTGGACAGGCTAGGCTCCTCAGGTCCTCCTCTCATCACACTTTTTGAAAGTCGTGTGACCAGCCCCACCTCCAAGTGAAGGGCATGCAACCCATATTGCCGCCATAGGAGGCCTTGACCAACAACTCTGATGGTGTAGACAGGGTGTAGCCCCTTCCTATACACCTTCTTTCCTTTTTGGTCTATCCTTCCGAGGATGTACCCTATCCCGCTCCACGACAACCAGTCCACGCGACTTAGCATAAACTAATATCCGCTAATGACTGGAGGCAATGCAAACATCAGCATGGGGATCATTCCTCTACAACAATCACCGCATGCCTCACCCCTCCCCTTCTTGTCATATGTGCTTCATAAACCACACTAAAATCCCTTCCATGCAAACAGTTGCACTCTGTATCAAGGTTTAACCCTTGAAGTGCGTCTTGCACGTTTTCTTTTGCGGCGGAACACATGGAGGATCATGGAGATCTAGCATGCAAAGACGCTTTGCGCACAAGGCGCGAGCATGTGGCACACGCCCCTCCACCGGAGCGCTATGTGCCCACCATCAAGAGGTATGCCAAGAAGCGAGGCCCTAAGCGACATTGCCCAGGGCGAAGGCCGAAGAATCCTCGAGTCAAGAAAGTCGAGACTCGAAACGCGCAACAGGTGGCAGCACTAGTGGTGCGCACTCCCAGCTCCCGCTCGGGCCCCAAATGCTCAAAGGCAGAAAGGGTAGCTCGAGAAAGAGAAGAATTTAATGAGTTATTTAAAGATATTCTAGAGACGGTAGCGGGCCGGGATTACACCATTCATGTCCCGGCCGACATGTTTCCTGCTCACCCCCACGGGAGCCCCACACCAGCAGAGCCCCAATCACTCGGCTATCCAGACTCGCCCCGCCTCGTACAAATCGAGTAGCCCATAATGCGTAAAGGGCTCATCAAATATAACTGGCCAGGACTTTTTGTTTTTAAAATGGTTAAGTGTTCCCGACTTGTTAAGTGTTGACATGTTCCTGACTTATATGAACTTATCATATCTACGTTTAATATATGCTACGCCTTTAGCAAAAGAAAAAGCTAATCAAGCGCAGGCGATAAATGTCTAGTCAACACCATAGAATGCAAATAAGTGATGTCTCCTTGCATTGCACTGGTTTATTATAGTTGCGGCATACACATTGCATATGCTCTCATGAAGCGACAAGTGGATGCAGGATAATACAGGTCCTTGTGCGAAAATGTTCAATGCCCATTCACCGCAACACCCACAACCCCACAACGAGCCGCGGCAAAGCCACGCTGCCGAAAGCACCCCTGCCAACTGCCCACATTGCATGGCCCACAAAACATTCCTGGGCCACGCCCCCTTTCTGGGTCAAGCTCTATAGTTGGCTCACGGCAGCCGTTACCTTAATTGTACCCACATCGCATGTGCCGCAAGGAGGGTTGCAATAGCTCAAGTGTATCTCCCCCTTTCACCAATTGCTTCTCTAACAATGAGGCTAGGGCACCATCATCAATGTACTATTCATTTTCGGAGCCTTCGAAGCTTGACATTTTCCAACCCATTGAAAGGTTGATAGCCTCAACATATTGTAAAGGTTGTACTCAGGCAAAAAAAAAAAAAAGAGAAAGAAAGAAAGAAATAAATAAAAAGAAAAAGAAAAAGAAAAAGAAAAAGAAACGAAAAGAAAAGAAAAGAAAAGGAAAAGAAATGAATGGAAAAATAAGAAGTACCCACGATCACAGCACAGCACCTAGGGGTCCTCAAATTAGGTACGTCTGGTGACCTTGGTCGACCGGCTTCGTCCCTACTCCCCTAGCCCCTTACAATCACCCACAATTGTTCAGGGCACATCAAGGGCAGGACATACCTGGGGAGCTTATCTCGCCTAGGGTTAGACCTGTCACCCTGACCCACTTGCACAATTTTCTTTTGCACTCTGCCTTAGTACCATTGCAATCAGTGGTGATAAGCACCGCACGATTGGCCATGAAAAGTACACCGTACTCATCAAGCAAGTCCAATAGTTTCCAGCTACTGAAAGTGCGGCGTCCTTGTATTCCATTATGCTACATCGTGCAGTCACAATGCAAAGGATGTCTCATATGCCTTCACGCGTACTCCTTCTCCACATGGACAACTTTGCTTCATCCACGAATTGTTATGAGAAACTAGCCCACGGCCTTCTAACTATGTAATATCTAAGTATGCACGAGCACTCACATAATATTTGCACCGAAGTATATCCACAGTTTGGGTCCTCAAGTGCAGGACAATACTCTAGGCTTGCTTCGAGTTCGACGTGTCTCCCAAACTAATCAAAATATGTCTTGTGCACGATGAGAAGCCTAGCACTACCCCTTAAGGAGAGATCACAGGTGAGGTTTTCCAATTGCAGGTATAAGGTGTTGTTTGCTCTTCATCAACACTCAACTGTGATACTTGTCCCTTACCATCCAACAAGCCCGCAAAGAATCGTCATGTGAAGAATCCCCAACAAACCAACACTTGTGCTGGCCATCAATGCAATCCCCAACACAGCATAGCCCTACCACCAACTCCAACAACCTTCCACCAGCCACCTTGGCCACCAACAGGCCCCTAGGACCTTCTGCCACACCACCACCAACACTCCTCCATGGAAACCACAGGCGTCCTTGTCACCCACGTCTTCAGTGCATGCTACAGCCTGCTATCTACGACAGTGAGTGCCATGGGACTGGCACTCGTCTAGGAGGGGGATAATGTTAACCCCAACACGAAGAAAGCAAAAAGAAGTGGAAAAGACGCAGGGAAAAGGCGGAAAAAAGGTAGCCTGACTAAAGAAAGAAAAGGAGAAAAGGCCAAAAGCACAAGGGCAACCTTAAAAGTCCAAGGCAAAGGCAAAAGGGGAAAGGCGCATTTTAAAATAAAATGGCGCACCCTGAAATCTTGTAAAAGAGCGCCGGGCTCTCACCCGTGCAATTTGTAAAGGTAGACGGGCAGTGGAAAGAAAGAAGGGAAGATAGAAGGACAATGGGAAAAAAGGCCTAGGCTACGGCCGGCCATGTAAAAAGGGGAAAAGGGGATGACCGCCCAAAAAGGGATTTAGAGTTTTGTATATAAAGTTGAAAAGTGAATGAGAAACTCATTCTTGTGTGTGGCCAAAAGTAGCTCTCCTCTTCTTCTTCTTCTTGTTGTTCTTGCTTGCTTGAGCTTGTGCTTGAGAGAGGGAGTGTGAAAGCGTGAGAGAGTGAGTGTGTGAGGGTGAGAGACCGAGGAGGAGAAGCTCTCCATCTTCTCCTCTCTTCTTCTCTTCTCTTCTATTCTCTTGTCTTGCTCGCGGCAATGGAGCTTGGAGCATGGAGCTTGAGGATGGAGCTTGCTTGAAGCTTGCACTTGGATCGTGGAGCCACCAGAGTGTGCGGGAGAGGAGGTAACTCGAACGGCACGGAGGTAAGCTCACTACACCCGTAGATATGGATGGCGCGTCGGTTATGTGAGAGGTAGCCATTAGTGCTCGGCTTGGAACGCTTGAAACAATAAGAGGTCCGTGGGTCTTGGCGGTTGAAAGAAAGCTCCCACAGTTTGCAAGGTTTCTGCAAGAGCATGGCATAAAGCAGCAATATTCATGCAGTCATACCCCACAGCAAAATGTAATTGCAGAAAGGAAAAACACGCATATTAGAGAGGTATCTCTTGTCATGCTCAACGAAAAAGACTTGCCAGATTTTTACTGGGTTGAGGCAGTTGCTACAGCAGTCTACATAATGAGCAGGACTCCCACTGCAGCAATACATGGGATGACTCCAAAGGAGAGGTATACTGGTAGGAAACCAGATATTTCTCATTTGAAAATTTTTGGTTGCATTGCCTATGTTCATGTGCCAGATGAGTTGAGATCCAAGTTGGATCCAAAAGCTGAGAAGCGCATCTTTATTGGTTACTCTCTACAGCAGAAAGGGTATAGATGTTATAACCCTTCTACTCGTAAGTTTACAGTGAGCAGAGATGTTGTTTTTGATGAGATGAGTAGCTGGTATAAACCAGTAAATGTGATTGATGATGTAGATGCACAAAGTGGTAATGCTGCACAGAATTCACAGTAGCAGTCACAAAATATTAGTGGACCTGGAGCGTCCTCTAGCAGTGGTTCACATTCTTCGCCATGGACAGGCAGATTGAGATCAGGAGAATCTTCTCAAAGCAATGTAGATAGTGGTATGCAGGTATCACGAAAAGAAAAAGAGAAGGTAGATCAGCCCATGTTTGATGTGAATGCAGGTCACTCTTATGTGGATGGTGAATCCAGTGGCTCAGAACAGAGCATTGATGATGAGTTGGGTATTCCTTCTATTGTTACACCTAGAGTAAGGAAGACCAAGGATGTTTTGAGAGCACCTGGGAGTGAACCTACTTTGCGCAGGTCTACTAGAGCTAGGTATCCTGTGGATAGGCTGAAATATGATGGATTTACATCCATTCACTATGCCTATATGGTCAAACTGATACATGAACCGGAATCCACTTCTTTTGAGCAAGCCATGGGAAAAGAAAAATGGGAGAAAGCCATGGATGAAGAAATGGATGCCTTGGAAGCAAATGCTACATGGGAGTTGGTACCTTTGCCTAAAGGTAAGAATGCAATTGGCTATAAGTGGATTTATAAGGTGAAGCACAATGCAGATGGTTCTGTGAGAATAGATACAAGGCAAGATTAGTAGTCAATGGGTATGCACAAACATATGGGATTGACTATGAAGAAACATTCAGTCCGGTTGCAAGGATGGCAACCGTAAGAGCAGTCATTGCTATGGCTGCATCAAAGGAATGGTCTTTACATCAGATGGATGTAAAGAATGCATTCTTGCATGGTGATTTGCAAGAAGAGGTCTATATGGAGCAGCCACCAGGTTATGTGCATGTTGTTCATCTTGAGTTTGTTTGCAGGTTGAAGAAAGCATTGTATGGCTTGAAGCAAGCACCTAGAGCATGGTCTGACAAGATAGGACAATATCTTGTCACTATTGGCTTTCAGATTTCCAAGGCAGACTTCTCACTTTATGTGAGAAAAACAGAGAAAGGTATTATGCTACTTGTCATTTATGTTGATGATTTGATTATGACAGGTGACAGTGATGAAGATATCCTTCATGTGAAAATGCTATTGAAGCAGAAGTTTGAGATGAAGGATTTGGGAGAGCTGCGTTATTTCTTGGGCATTGAGGTGATTAGATCACCAAGTGGGATATGGCTCTTGCAGAGGCAGTATGGATTGGACGTGTTGTGGATACCCCAAGCTTCCTATGACCTATCGATTCCTAAAAATCCATGACCCCACTCCATATTATTACTCAGTCCTCGTAGCTGAATGTAACACAGTCCTATTTTTCCCAAACTGATGTATCAGCTTGTTCTACCTTCCCAAAATAAATGTACTAAAAAGGGCTATGCCCACATGAATGAATAAGATTTTTATCATTGTCTGTCATGGCTATAAGTGTTGGTAAATGAGTTAAGTGATTAGGTCACTAAATATGGGATGACAGGTTGTAAGCATATTTCAGTTCCTTTGGAGCAGAATGTGAAGCTGAGTGCAGATGCAGGTGAGCTTCTCGAAGACCCTACTATGTACAGACTCATAGTAGGAAGTTTGATTTATATGACTATTACCAGGCCATATTTGAGCTATGCTGTTGGATTGGTAGGTTAGTTTATGCAGGCTCCAAGGAAACCGCATTTGGATGCGGCTAGACGCATACTCAAGTATGTGAAGTCCACATTGCAATATGGGGTATTTTATGAGACTGGGGTTCAGATACAGTTGCATGGATACACTGATGCTGATTGGGCTGGTAGTATTTCTGATAGACGATCTACCAGTGGATATGTGTTCTCTTTTGGGAGTGCTGCAGTCACTTGGAGCAGCAAGAAACAACCTACAGTTGCCTTGTCGAGCACAGAGGCTAAGTACAGGGGCGCAGCAATGGCTGCATGTGAGGTAGCTTGGTTGCATAAGCTACTTTATGATATGCATCAGCCTACAGATGGGCCAGTTGTCATTTATTGTGACAACATGAGTGGTATACACTTGGCAAATAACCCAGTCTATCATGCCAGAACAAAGCACATTGAGGTGCATTATCACTATGTGCGGGAGAGGGTTTTACTAGGTCTTATTGATCTAGTTTATGTCAGCACAGAGGATCAGGTAGCTGACATATTCACGAAGACATTGGGCGCAGAGAAGCTGCGCAAGTTCAGAGACCTGCTTGGTGTGTAGGAATTGGGATTGAGCTCGAGGGGGAGTATTGAGATATCGAGCTCCACTCGTGATATGCCAGGGTGACCGTTGTGCATTTATGTCACCAATGTGTCAGTTGGCAAATGCGGTTGGTACACCGCCCATGAATAATAGCCAGATGACAGCTATCCTTATCTACTCTAGTTCATGGCTCAATTAGTATGCCACCTTAGTTAGTTGAGTTTGGTTTGAGATCCATATATAGGGTTCTTCTATTTCTTTGTATGAGAGTCCTTTTGGCTTACACAACTAAGAAGAGGAAAACTGTTTTCAGCCTCCACCCTTGTGTGTATTCCCCCATTGTGCAAGCAAGAAAGCTACAAGTGAGACTCCTTCCTTCTCTCCCATAATCTTGAAATTACATAGCAGCACTCATAGTAGGAATTCCAGCATCCAGAGTAAATATACGTCCAACTCTACTTCCCTTTGCAACCAACCTGCACTTGTCATTGAAGTCTTCTATAAAGCAGCCCTTTGCATTAGATCTGACTTTCTGTAATGTTTCTACAACAAAATATTAAAGACCACAGATCCCGCGCAAAAGCAATTCAAAGTAATCTCCCACAACGAAAAAAATTTGGCCTAAGTGCTCCATCCTCATATACTAACAAATACCAGCCCCGCGTTGTGCATAGGAAACCATGGCTCAAAACCGTAACCCACCGTGGGAACTCCCCTTCAAGGGAAAAAGGGAAAATGATTTAATTGCAAATTTTTTTTACATTAACTCCCTCTCCTTTACCCGTTGCATGGCAGGGAGAGAGAGAAGTAGGTGTTCTGGAGGGGCATGGGGAGGGGAAGCATGCAATTGCCACCTGTGTGGTCAACCCCCCCACCCCCACCTTATATATGAACCCCCCTCCCAAGCTTCAAGGAAGGGAGGGGCATCATGTGTGCTACTTGCCGGAGAGTTACTGCTACCGCCAGACTACTGCTGCCGCCTGTCTACGCCACACCGCCTGGCTGCTACCACCCCCATCGCCATCGTCATCATCATCATCTCCATCGTCATCCTCACCATCATCACTCAAATCATCCTCACCAACACACATCATCTCTGCTTCTTCCAGAAGCTTGAGAAGCTTCTATTGAAGCTTCTCTAGGCCAAGTTCACCTGTGCCTCCTATTTTTTATTAGATCGTGTCTTGCAAGGCCCATTTCCTATGCAGGGAAGGAAATCTCAAGCAGTAGTGACTTCGAAACGCATAAGAGAGCCAAGGGTGAGTTCGTTGAGTCGAAGTTTACTTCGTCAATGGCTCCTAAGCGAAAGTCAAGAGGAGCATGTTAAGATTCAGCAATCACACTCACTAACAGCCTCTTTGTATGGAGCTTCAGGGCCAAGGACATGCAAGCTTACCTATCCCATATGCACAGTGGTGCCTACTATAGTTTCCTACTTTCCTATAAAGCATTGTACTTGCTTCCTTTTCTTAATGCAATGATAGTACTCTTTTCTTTTCAGTAAAGTGTCAGTGTCATTGTCCACATACACAAGATTGTGTTTATGATTCCAAGTCTCAATCTTGGAACCTAATTCACTTGTGTAACAAACAGTGTCTTTGTCTTCTCCATCATGAGTCCACTCTTCTCCTTCCATCCACCATAACTCACTGCCATGTCCTAGATCCCGCATCTTTCACATGGTATCACAGCACAGACGGGCATGGCACTACTCCTTCAGCTCCATTTCACTTTCATCTAGCTCAGCTTGAGCTCAGTCCAGCTCAAGACTTCATCTTCTATTTTTTTTTTCTTACTGCCCTGTTTGGCAGCCATAGCCAAACCTGCACCTAACTACCTTTAAGGCCTTGGATCTCCCAAACAAAGCAATATCTCCACACGCTTCCTTCTGGAAGATTGTTCCCCTGCTTCCAGAGCTTCTTCTTGACACATCAATCACTGACTTTGGGCAAGCATAGCTTCAGCATTGTGAAAATTCTCAATCTCTTCCCTGTGTCTGCCATAGCCAGACAGGACCTACCTCACTTGGAGCTTCCATAACTCCTCAATCAGGCCACTTCAGCTCCTGAATCCTTCTAGGACATTGTTCTCCTACTCCATGCGCTTCTCCCTGGCACATCACTGAGGCACATTGGCAACTAACAACCTTGGCATTGTGAAAATTCGTCGTTGCTGTCCTGATCTATGCCGATTCTGATCGAGCTCTCTGCGTGCACTGTACTGCCTGCGATCTGGTCGATCTCCATGAAGCTTTGATAGCCCTTGAAGTAAGCTTCATTTTCATTAAAAAACTTTTGAAAATGATCAAGTATTGAGTTCACAGCAGAAGTTGAAAAACCAGGCCCCTGTCTCAAAAACCCTAATTCCACCATAGCCAAAATCTCCCAAGCTCATTTTTTCTCTCAGTTTCTCAATCCTGACACTAAACCAAGCTAAAGCCCATTTTGATCCACTGTCCCAGCACCAAATCAAGGAGGGGAAGGACCTGAGAAGACTGAAGAAGGATCAATGACCCCGAACAAGGAAGATTCAAGCTCAAAATCGAGTCTCTACATAGTGTGTTTTCACACTACCATTACTTGTGTCTCTTGACACATTGTAATCTACTCCTTCACCTGTAACATCTGAGAATCTTGGTACTGATTTGCTACTGCTATCCAACATGGGAAAAGACTCTCCAAATGCTCGGTTCAAGGGAGTCGGGTTTCACACCTGGCAAACCCACATCAAGCTCATCCTGATGAACAAGGGTCTTTGGGCCATTACCAATGGCAAAGAGAAGAAACCTCGGGATGTGGACCTTGCAGTTACTTGGCAGAAGAATGATGACAAGGCACAAGCCATCATTAAACTGGAATTGGATGACAGCTACATCCATCATGTGGATGCCTGTGACACGTCAAATGACACTTGGGATAAATTGGATACCTTATTTGGTGCACAGTCAAAGTCGTCTAAGTATGGTCTATTAATTGAATTTTTCCGACTTGATATGAAGCCTCATACATCCCTGGCATCCCATCTGAACTACATGGAAAGCCTGCTTACTCAACTTGTAGGGATAAAGCTAAAAATGGAGGAAGATGTTTGCATTGGTGTCTTGTTAAAAAGTTTTCCTCGTGCTTATGATAATGTATCAACCACTCTAACCAATATGCCTGATCCTCAACTTGTTGACATGAAAGCCTCTCTGCTAGAGGAAGAAAAGAAACTTAAAAGCAAAGAAAACTTCTGCAAAAGGTCCGGACACACTAAGAAGTTTTGTCATGCTAGAAAGAGGTCCCAAAAGTCCTATCTTGCAGCTGTGAAAGAAGAAGAAGACCATGGACCAAAAGATGAAGAAGAAGATGAAGATGAAGACCACCAGGATCGGAAGGACAAGACTCATCAGTCCTTCTACTCTCATTACTTTGATAGACCGTTTTAAAAGCCTTGTATTTCCTTGCCCTAATGCTTCCTGCCATAAGCTTTGTAAACTCCTTATGTACCTTGGCATTACAGTCCCTATACACTTTGTGAGGCCCCTGTTACAGCCTTTGGATGTCCATCATGTTTTGGTGCCCACACTTAGCCTTTTCTGCGACAGCCTCTAGTGTCTACCATGTTTATGGTGTGCCCACACTTTGCAGGCGGTTCTCATTACAGCCTCTACACACTTTGTGCCTTTCTAGTTGTGATTGAGGAGGGGTGTTGAGATTCAGAAATCACACTCACTAACAGCCTCTATGTATGGAGCTTTAGGGCCAAGGACATGCATGCTTACCTATCCCATATGCACAGTGGTGCCTACTGCAGTTTCCTACTTTCCTATAAAGCATTGTACTTGCTTCTTTTTCTTAATGCAATGATAGTACTCTTTTCTTTTCAATAAAGTGTCAGTGTCATTGTCCACATACACAAGATTGTGTTTATGATTCCAAGTCTCAATCTTGGAACCTAATTCACTTGTGTAACAAACAGTGTCTTTGTCTTCTCCATCATGAGTCCACTCTTCTCCTTCCATCCACCATAACTCACTCCCATATCCTAGATCCCGCATCTTTCACAGAGCGCACACGGGAGCTTCCACCCAAAGTACGAGAGTGGACAACGCCCCGATTTTGAATGCCCAGGTTCCAAAAAATATTCCCGCATGGAAAGAATGCACAAAGCATGTTTTAATTCACGTAGGAAACTTAAATGCATAGGAAAATTTATATACTCGCTCGATTTACAAAGTGTAGTTGCACAACGAGTACTTGCATTTGCTTGCACTTCCATGGTCAAGGGTAGTCGCATTTTTGAACATATGATGCATAGGTTAATAGATAAAATTGTGCGAAGGCGTCCTTGTTGCATCTTGCAAAGGATAGGGCTTATGACACATAATGCACTTATGTAATAAATTTTTGGTTGTGACTCGTGTATAAGATAATTGTAGATGGTCATTAAATGATGTCTAAATAGTTGCATTGAAAGGAAAAGATTTATGAACTTTGACAATAAAATATATATTATGCAATTTGCATGCAATGATAGCTACATTTTAGGTTGAGATAATCGATAAAAGAAGGATTAAATCAATGATGTATTCATTGGCATCTGGTTATGAAAGAATGATGCATCCATGCATAGTGTTCTTTTATCAAAGTTCAAATTTGGGAAAGGATGCCTCTTCATTAAAATACTAAAGCTTGAATTCGATGCAATAGGAAATAACTCTGAATGTCAATCAATATCGCATAGGACAAGGGAAAGAAAGATCACTATAGATCCTATAGTTGCATAAAGGCAAAAGGTCTATGGTCTTGAAATTGCATATTCGCATGGAATGATACATCTCATACATCTTGCGGTTACTTACATCTTTTAGGGGAAGTACTTGCAAGTTTAGAAGAAAGTATTTGCATCTTTAAAGGGAAGATCATCTTTAATCATAGGTTGGTTAGATCAACTAAGTAATTCGCGTGTAATTGAGTAACTTACATGAAATTCCTAAAGGTATGATTAGCTAGCATATGACGGTCACCTCAATGTGCTAGGTAGGGTTAAGCCATGATAAAATTCTGCTTAATATCGCACTTAGGATGCCGATTTAATATTTTCGATCTTAAGAGTTCAAACCACATTCACAAATGTTAGGGTTATCAAATCAACCATGCAGGATTGATCTAGGGTTCTCACCCTAAGGATCAAATGACCAAATACTAGACTTCTGCAAGGAATTTAGGGACCCTAGGGCCAAAACGTTTATCAGCCTAGTAGGGTTAGGATTTTGGATCAGGTCAATAGGACTCCCAAACCCTATATCTTGATCAAAGGTATTCTTGATCAAGAAATACCATACGATGAGAGATATAATCCCACAAGTTAGATACTGACACCTATCTTGTGCTACAAGCTGCAACGTCATGCGCTCTTATGTCTAGGTCACAAAATGGTACTGCTACACCTTAGACCAAGTTTGGCGAGTTCTAATTACAAGTCTAATTTTCTAGAAATTGAGTAGTCATCATGCTACAACACTCTTCCTTGGGACTAATTTGACAAGCTAGGGTAGTTATGAATTGCCAAGAAAGCAATTGACCAAACAGGTTAGGGCGACGGCGTTGTCCAGGATTTATTGAATATAATATACGGAAACCTAAGGTAGTGACAATTTGGGTCAACATGGTATAAACCCTAACCCAAGGAAAAAGGGTAAACAAGCAACTTAGCTTACAAAACCCTTGGGATCTTGCCAAGTCACGAATGATCCAAGATCGAATGCTGGAAGTATTCGAGGAGAAGGAATTACACCTTAGCAGTTGGTCGTATGAACGACCACTGAAATGCTCATGATTGTACACTTAGATGCACTGTTTGTACTTCTTTGCTCAAGGAACTAATTCAGGAAAAACAACTAATGCTTCAGGTTAAAATCATGGGGGAGAGGCAGGATCAGTTACCTCCGACTGTCTTCTTGACCCTATCCAAGGGGGTTGTTAGCCATGCCGAGTATGTGGACCGAACCTGCCGCGAGAGGTCTCTCCATGGTTGCTACTTGGAGCAAGAGGACGCTTGGGTGCCAAGGGAGGCTCTGGCCATAAATTCCTTGCCTCCGCATCCTGCACAAAAGGGCGACGTGACTCAAGATGGGATCTCGAGGCCCGTATACTAGTCAACGGGCAGAACTTGGAATAGCAATCCCTGAGGATTGTTGGGATAGCCTTCGGGTAGGTTATTTGATATATTCCAAAGACTATGATAAATAAAGATTGAATGTTGAAAAAGGAACTTGCTTGACATTGTTTTTCTGTGTTAGTACCTAAGTTACATGAAGAAACCAGTGAAGAGGACGCTTGGGTGCCAAGGGAGGCTCTAGTTGTAAATTCCTTGCCTCTAGATCCTACACAAAAGGGCGACGTGACTCAAGATGGAATCTCGAGGCCCGTATACTAGTCAACGGGCGGAACTTGGAATAGCAATCCCTGAGGATTGTTAGGATAGCCTTCGGGTAGGTTATTTGATGTATTCCAAAGACTATGATAAATAAAGATCGAATGTTGCCTACGGAAGGGTGGTCCTGGTTGGCCAAGAACTTTTCTCAAAGGAATTGACAGCGAGGTAACAATGACCTAGAATCAATAGAGCTAGAGTCCCGAGTTATGTTGTTTTAGGGGAACGGAATGGGACTATGCCTTACGGGCAGAGAGGTCGAGCTTCGCATCCCTCTCGTTTCCCATTCTCCTTGAACCAAGTGCAGTATAAATCCACTTTGACCCTGATGTTCTACACAAAGTGGTGATGCTAGCTACCTCCCAGGAACTTGACTATTAGGAAGACCCTGATTCAGGTCGGTCCTAAGTGGGAATGGCCAGATGCTTCCGCTTCGTAGACTCGAGAAGACCTTGATCGCAAACCCTGTGACATTCCTTGTGAGTGTCGGGCGGCGCTTTCTAGACTCTCTTCCTGATGGACTGCTAAGACGTGTCCTACAAGTGGATAGGGGGCACGTTACAGTTGGTATCAGAGCCGGAGCCGACCAATGGGATCTAATAGTTACTATGGGAATTAATGAGGGGAAGTAGAGCATTGTTGCTGTTAAACAACATTGTGGTCACCAATGAGAGCAGATTTTTGATACCGATAAGTGCTTAAAAATAGCCAAAAATTACAGCATATTAGTGTAATGTGAGAAACGTTTAGCAAGTTTTTAACGTAAAGAATCTTATTGCCCATACGCAACCTCAAGTGTAGATTCCTAGTCTAACCCCTGTACTAAATACAGCTGTAATTCAAGAGAAGAAGTTCCTCTTCAAACAAATCAAGCCACCTGAATTTGATGGTAAGGGAAGGACTGTTCAAACTGATGCCGAGGTCTGGATCAAGTCCATGGAGGACTACTTTGAGGCAGTAGGAACTGCACTCGCTAACCAAGCGATGCTCGCCAAACTGAAGCTTACCGGTGAAGCAAGACTTTGGTGGAAACAATGGTGCAAAGACCAAGGGATCTTAGAAGGGTCAGTTACCTGGGAGAAGCTTAAAAAAGCTGTGCGAGGGAGGTATCTGCCACCTGCCTACCGCACACAGAAGATGAACGAATTCTATGAACTGAAGCAGCTTGGACTATCCCTGGATGCATATTATTCAAAGTCCATCTCTCTCTTAAAATACGCGCCACAAATGGATATGACACAACAGGTGTCAAATTTTTGTGCTGGGTTAAATCCACCCATAAACACCCGCTTGGAATCAATGCACCCAACGGACCTCCAAGACACACTCATTCAAGCTACTCCCATAATACAGGAGGTGCAAACCAAGCCAAAGAATAAAAGAACTTGGTCTTACAAGGATCAGAACAAGGGAATGTATAGGTCTCAAACTAAGAGAGCGCAGGGCCAAAATCAGGGGCAAAGGAAGAAAGCTAGGGCCAACACTGTCAACAACTTCATTCCTACACAAGGTAATGGCCGCAACCTCTATTGCTTCCATTGCAACCAGCCTGGACACTTCAAAAGGCAGTGTCCCAAGCTTAGCAGAGGACAATGTCAAGGGCCATTCCAAGGAGCTGTCCATGGTTGAGGAGCCACCGTCATGGCTAGAGGGAGAAGCTCCAGTGTTTCCAACAAGGAGCTGGGTGATGAAGAAGATCCATCCATGGAAGCTGGCATCATTGAGAAGGCAAAGGTTCATGCTGCTCTTCACAAGAAAGGCCCGAATTGTCAATTCTCAGTGATTCAAACTCCATTGGATTATCAAGGTAAAAGCTTCAAAACTTTGATTGATTGTGGCAGTACACATTCCTTCATTTCACCAGTCTGTGCAAAAAGATTAGGAATAGCCACAAAAGATGCACCTACCTTACTTGTGGAGTTAGCAAATGGTCATGAGGTCTCTTGTACCAGGCAAACTGCTAAGGTGAAATTCCTACTGGGTGGAAAGTCGACTTCGATTAGATTCAAGGTAATAAACCTAGGTGTCCACGAATGTTTGCTCAGAATGGATTGGCTAATACCCAATGATGCCCACATTCAATGTGGAAAGGGCCAAGTCTCCTTTCGAAATTCTGAAGGGGAACTAGTCACAACTCAAGGAGAGGCTGGTAAGCCAAAAATTCAGCTAGCAAAAGCAACACGGATAATAAAAGGAGTTAGGAAGGGCCTAGCTGTATATTTGATTAAGCTAAATAAGCTAGATCAGAATCAGGAATCTAGGGAAGAACCTTCATGGTTAAAGGAATACGCAGACGTATTTCCTGAAGAGCTGACAGAACTTCCTCCTCAAAGGGAAGTTGATCACGAAATCAAGCTGGCGCTAGGAGCTGAATGCCTGCAAGGTTGAGAGAGGAGTCATGCAGATGGAGTGCAATCGCTCCTGGTTGGAGCATGTTGGAGCAGTGGAGTACGAACAAATAGGAGTGGCCCAACCACCGGCAACACCCTTCTCCAATCAATATGGAGAGTGACCCAGAATCTCCTAGGACCAAACACACCAAGGGGGACGTGCCAATCAACTTGAGGCATAAACAATTGAAGATGTCCATCTCGGAAGCGATTGAGCTGAAGGAGCAACTCAAGCAACTGTTAGACCAAGGTTACATCCATCCTAGTAGTTCACCATGGGGAGCTCCAGTGCTATTCTAGAAGAAGAAAGATGGAACGCACAGCTTTTTTAAGCTTCTCCCAGGTAACTGACCCTTCTGAGATCCCTTGGTCTCTGCACCATTATTTCCACCAAAGTCTTGCTTCGCTGGTAAGCTTCAGTTTGGCGATCATCGCTTGGTTAGCGGGTGCAGTTCTTGCTGCCTTGAAGTAGTCCTCCATGGACTCGATCCAAACCTCAGCGTCAATTTGAACAGTCCTTCCTTTATCATCAAATTTAGGTGGCTTGATTTGTTTGAGGAGAAACTTCTTCTCTTAAATTATAGTTGTACTTAGTGCAGGGGTCGGACTAGGAATTTGCCCTTGAGGTTGTGCCTGGCCGATAAGATTCTTTACATTAAAAACTTGCTAAATGTTTCTCACATTACACTAATATGCCCAGTTCAGCTTTTAGCCAAGTGACCTAATCACTTATCTCCTTTACCAACACTTACAGCCATGACAGACAGTGATAAAAATCTTATTCATTCATGTGGGCATAGCCCTTTTTAGTACATTTATTTTGGGAAGGTAGAACAAGCTGATACATCAGTTTGGGAAAAATAGAATTGTGTTACATTCGGCTATGGGGACTGAGTAATAATATGGAGTGGGGTCATGGATTTTTAGGAATCGATAGGTCATAGGAAGCTTGGGGTATCCCTTCCTTTGATACCCGTTCTTCTCATAACATCCCAGCACCTTGACTCTGTTGGCAGGGACTATTTGAGTCACTTCCTCGTACACATACTTGTTCTGCTTGACCTTCCGACCGCCGACATGTAGGGTTGTGTTTGCGTGAGCCTCGACAATGATGAACAGCTTCACGATCTTTAAATCCTTCATCCACTTGATTCTCTTTGAGTTGGTCTGAAGGTACGCAAGTTAGTGGGCCGCTATGTAATATATCCCTAATTCACCCATCCATCTTCGTTCCACGTACAGGGGTGAAGGATTGTAGATGCGGTCTAGAATATTCATCATGCCTAGCCTCCATCGATAATTCAAAGCACGAATTGCAGTCATAAACATAACCTGGAACGCCAAGAATTTGTTCCATGCTTCGCGACTCTGCAGCCCAGCATCCATAAGTAAGTAAGAAAATGTTCTTTAATGGCAACAATCCTCTACTTCCCCACTTAGGACCGAAATGAATCAGGGTCTTCCTAATAGTCAAATTCCTAAGAGGTAGCTAGCGTGAGCCCCAGACGAGAACCACTTTGCGTAGAACATCAGGGTTGAAGCGGATTTATACTGCACTTGGTTCAAGGAGAATGGAAAAGAGAGGGATGCAAAGCTCGACGTCTCTACCCGTAAGGCATAGTCCCATTCCGTTCCTCTAAAATGGCATAAATCAGGACTCTAGCTCTATTGATTCTAGGTCATTGTTACCTCGCTGTCAATTCCTTTGAGAAAAGTTCCCGGCCAACCAGGACCACCCTTTTGTAGGATGGACCCAGAGTCACATCCATCGCACTTTCCTCGGGTTGCTTAGTTATCTAATTACCTACCACATTTAGTTTGACAAGCAAAAATAGCTTCCTTAATTAACTAATTAATCACTGGTTTCTTCACATAACTTAGGCACTGACACAGAAAAACAATGTCAAGCAAGTTCCTTTTTCAACATTTGATCTTTATTTATCATAGTCTTTGGAATACATCAAATAACCTGCCCGAAGGCTATCCCAGCAATCCTCAGGGATCGCTATTCCAAGTTCTGCCCGTTGACTAGTATACGGGCCTCAAGATCCCATCTCGAGTCACGTCGGTCTCTTGTGCAGGATCCGAAGGCAAGGAATTTACAGCCAGAGCCTCCCCTGGCACCCAAGCATCCTCTTGCTCCAAGTAGCACCCACGGAGAGACCTCTCGCGGCAGGTTCTGTCCACATACCCGGCATGGCTAACAACCCCCTTGGATAGGGTCATGCAGACAGTCGGAGGTAACTAATCCTGCCTCTCCCTCCAGGCTTTTAACCTGAAGCATTAGTTGTTTTTCCTAAATTAGTTCCTTGAACAAAGAAGTACAAACAGTGCATCTAAGTGTGCAATCACAAGCATTTCAGTAGTCATTCATATGGCCAACTGCTAAGGCATAATTCCTTCTCCTCAAATACTTTCAGTATTTGATCCTGGATCATTTGCGACTTGGCAAGATCCCAAGGGTTTCGTAAGCTGAGTTGCTTGTTTACCCTTTTTTCTTGGGCTAGGGTTTATACCCTGTTGACCCAAATTGTCACTACCTTAGGTTTCCTTATATTATAGTCAATAAATCCTGGACAACCCCATCGCCCTAACTTGGTTGGTCAATTGCTTTCTTGGCAATTCATAAATACCCTAGCTTGTCAAATCAGTCCCAAGGAAGAGTGTTGTAGTAGGATGACTACTCGATTTCTAGAAAATTAGACTTGTAATTAGAACTCGCCAAACTTAGTCTAAGGTTTAGCAGTACCATTTTGTGACCTAGACACAAGAGGGCATGACGTTGCAGCTTGTAGCACGAGATAGGTGTCCGTATCTAACTTTTGGGATTATATCTCTCATCGTACAGTATTTCTTGATCAAGAATACCTTTGATCAAGATATAGGGCTTGGGAGTCCTATTAACCCGATCCAAAACCCTAACCCTACTAGGCTGATAAACGTTTTGGCCCTAGGGTCTCTAAATTCCTTCCGGAAGTCTAGTATTTGGTCATCTGATCCTTAGGGTGAGAACCCTAGATCATTCTTGCATGGTTGATTTTATAGCCCTAACATTGATGAATGTGGGTTGAACTCTTAAGATCGAAAATATTAAATTGGCATCCTAAGTGCGATACTAAGCAGAATTTTATCATGACTTAACCCTACCTAGCACATTGAGGTGATCGTAATATGCTAGCTAATCATACCTTTAGGAATTTCATGTAAGCTACTCAATTACACACGAATTACTTAGTTGATCTAACCAACCTATGATTAAAGATGATCTTCCCTTTAAAGATGCAAATACTTTTTTCTAAACTTGCAAGTACTTCCCCTAAAAGATGTAAGTAACGGCAGGATGTATGAGATGTATCATTCCATGCGAATATGCAATTTCAAGACCATAGACCTTTTGCCTTTATGCAACTATAGGATCTATAGTGATCTTTCTTTCTCTTGCCCTGTGCGATATTGATTGACATTCAGAGTTATTTCCTATAACCCCTACGTTTTATGCATCGAATTCAAGCTTTAGTATTTTAATGAAGAGGCATCCTTTTCCAAATTCAAACTTTCATAAAAGAACTCTATGCATGGATGCATCATTCTTTCATGACCAGATGCCAATGAATACATCGTTGATTTAATCCTTATTTTATCGCTTATCTCAACCTAAAATATAGCTATCATTGCATGCGAATTGCATATATTTATGTTTTATTGTCAAAGTTCATAAATCTTTTCCCTTCAATGCAACTATTTAGACATCATTTAATGACCGTCTACAATTATATTATACATGAGTCACAACCAGTAATTTATTACATAAGTGCATTATGTGTCATAAGCCCTATCCTTTGCGAGATGCAATAAGGATGCCTTCGCACAATTTCATCTTTTAACCTATGCATCATATGTTCAAAAATGCGACTACCCTTGACCATGGAAGTGCAAGCAAATGCAAGTACTCATTGTGCAACTACACTTTGTAAATCGAGCGAGTATCCTATGTGAATTAAAACATGCTTTGTGCATCCTTTCCATGCATGAATATTTTTCGGAACCTGGGCATTCAAAATCAGGGCGTTTTCCACTCTCGTACTTTGGGTGGAAGCTCCCGTGTGTGCGCTCCTCTCGACTTTTGCTAAGGAGCCATTGACGAAGTAAACTTTGACTCAGCGAACTCTCCCTTGGCTCTCTTACGTGTTTCGAAGTCACTACTGCCTGAGATTTCCTTCCCTGCACAGGAAACAGGCCTTGCAAGACACGGTCTAATAAAAAACCGGGAGGCACGGGTGAACTTGGCCTAGAGAAGCTTCAATAGAAGCTTCTCAAGCTTCTGGAAGAAACAGAGATGTAATATTTCCGCACAAAATATTAATAATTTTAGACCCCGCTCATGCCACGCAGTGAGAATATTCAAGTGGCCTCCTCGCAACAAAAAGACCTTGGCTAAGCACTTACTCCGTGTGCATCATCAAAAATCTAGTCACGTTGTGCGAAAGAGGCTATGGCTAGAAGATCGCAAGCCCGCACGAGAACACGTCTTCTAGAGGGAAAAAAAGGATAATGGTTAAATTGTGGCAAATTCTTTTATGATAACCCCCTCCCCTCAGCCGATGCATGGCAGCCCGCTGCGAGAGGTCTCTCCATGGATGCTACTTGGAGCAGGAGGACGCTTGGGTGTCAACGGGGCTCTGGTCGTAAATCCCTTGCCTCCGGGTCCTACACAAGAGGCCGACGTGACTCGAGATTGGATCTCGAGGCCTGCATACTAGTGTATGGGCGGAAACTTGGATTAGTAATCCCTGAGGATTGTTGGATTGCCTTCGGGTGCGGATTATGGATTAGCCTTCATGCTGGATTATGGAATATCCTTCAGGCTGGATTATATGATGTATTCCAAAGACTGGTAAATAAGATCAATTGTTGAAAAGGAACTTGTTTGACACTATTTTTCTATGTCAGTGCTTAAGTTACGTGAAGTGATTAATTGGCTAATTAAGGAAGCCGGTTTCGTGTGTCAAACTAAATGTGGTAGGTAATTAGATAACTAAAGCACCCTGAGGAAAGTGCGGTGGATGAGACCTTGGGTCCGTCCTACAGAAGGGTGGTCCCGGTTGGCCGGGAACTTTTCTCGAAGGAAATTGACAGCAAGAAACGATGACCTAAAAACTAGAGTACTAGAGTCCCAATTTATGCTGTTTTTAGGGGAACGAAATGGGACTATGTCTTATGGGCAAAGAGGTCGAGCTTTGCATCCCTCTCGTTTCCCATTCTCCTTGAACCAAGTGCAACATGAATCCGCTTCAACCCTAATGATTTTGCGTAAAGTAGTTAACCTGGGGTTCGACGCTAGCTACCGTTCTAAGGTCAAACATAACACGTATGTGTACGAGGAAGTGACTCAAATAATCCTTACGGACAGAATCAAGGTGTTGGGACATTATGAGAAGAACGGGTATCAAAGGAAAGAATACTCTAATCTTCCAATGACCTATCGATTTCTGAAAATCCATGATCCCAATCCATACTATTACTCAGTTCCCGTAGCTCAATGTAACACAATCTTATTCTCCCCAAATTAATGTATTAGCTTATTTCATTTTCCCAAGAATAATTGTACTCGAAAGGGCTACGCCCACATGAATGAAATAGACTTTTTTATCAATGATTGTCTTGGCTATGAGTATTGGTAAAAAATTTAAGTGATTAGGTCACTTGGCTAAAAGCTGATTTGGGCATGAAATGTAATGTATGTTGAGATGACAAGCTCAACACATGCAGACATTGATAATGGACCGCCTGGTTAGATGGGTCCACATGTCTACACTTAGCACGTCGGTGGTCATTATGACTCTCACATGGCCACTGACTCATTACTTATTATATTCAGGTTGTTACACCTATTTACAGCTGACATAGTTATAGCGCCAGTCGACTAGTGTAGTCGGTTATGCATTGTTTGACTTAGTAGGCCACTTTCCTTTTATATTGTATCTTATCTATACTTTGAGTACATTCTAAAGAGGGTGAAAGAAGAAGAAGAAATCAGCAAGAAAACGTTTTGGCCTCCATCTCTCTTCTTGTCTCTTGAGTGAGCTTCTCCTTGTGCATTTTATGTGTGTTCGACGCAGCAGCTTGAGCAAGTCCCCCCACCACGCGATTCTTGACATGGTATCAGAGCCGCACCACTAAGAGAGGCTGATTTCGAAGGTTGAAGAAAAGGAGAAGTGTTGAGATATCAATCTCCACTCGTGATATGCCAGGATGACCGTTGTGCATTTATGTTACCGACGTGTCAGTTGCAGATGCAGTTGGTACACCGCCCATGAATAATAGCTACATGACAGCTATCCTTATCTACTCTAGTTCATGGCTCAGTTAGTATGCCCCCCTTGTTAGTTGAGTTTGGTTTGAGACCCATATATAGGGTTCTTCTATTTCTTTGTATGAGAGTTCTTTTGGCTTACACAACTAAGAAGAGAAAATCTGTTTTCAGCCTCCACCCTTGTGTGTATTCCCCCATTGTGCAAGCAAGAAAGCTACAAGTGAGACTCCTTCCTTCTCTCCCATAATCTTGACATGGTATCAGAGCCTTGTTCGTGGTAAGGAGCTCAAGAAAGCAAGCCAAGCTCGCGGTGTTCGGGTAAGAGGAGCAATGTTGCTTTCATTTTTTCTGTTTTGGGAGCAGATCTCTGCAGGCATCACAGCTGAAAATTGCAAGAGTGCATTGTCTCAGGTTGAGATGCCCTTTGCGGTGAAGCAAGAGGGCAGTATATGCTGCAGGCGGGGCTTTAGCCTTTGGCGACCCTGTTTTTTTTTTTAAAAGGCCATTTCAGGGCCTGTTTTGGAGGCGGAAGTTTTCTGCACGCACTCAGAAAAAGGCCCAGTTTCATGCTGTGCAACCACTGTTCTACAGATTGGTGAAAAGTTACTGTAGAAATTGCATCGTATGCCTGTGCGCACAGACATTGGGAGTTACAGAATAATCCTTGTTGCCTGTTGATGTAAAATCTTCACTAGAAAGTGACTGTGTGGTCAAATACCACTTTCGTCAGTTTTGCAGATTTGCCTTTGTGAGGCTGAAGCTGTGTTCTTTGCAGTGACAGAATTTCTTGCAGTGTTCTGTAATGGCGTCTGATTCTCTCTCATAGATTGTCACTAAAAAGCTTGACAAGAACACCTTCCAAGCATGGAAGTTTAGAATGACGAATTTCCTTATGGGAAAAGGATATTGGGAATTTGTTGCAGGAAATGAAGAAGAACCAGTTCTTCCTGATGTTCCCAATCAACAGCAAATGCAGGCATTTAAAGCATGGCATGAGAGAGCCAGGAAAGTTATGTATTGGCTATCTATCAGCATTTAAGACTCTATGATTGTGCATATTCAGGATGCAAGTACGCCAAAGGAGGCATGGGATACTTTGTCAAAAATGTATAGCACAAATATGCAAGCCAGGAAAATGCAGCTCAAGCAAGAGTTGCATAATGTGCAAAGAGAAAATATGAGCATCAATGACTACCACATGAAGGTGAAGAAGATTGCAGATGCACTTGCTTCTATTGGGTGGTCGCTAGTGGAAGATGATGATTTAGTTTCAGTGACCTTTAATGGTCTAGGAAAGGATTATGCACAGTTCCGAACATCCATTTCCGTCCATGAAATATTTCCTGATTTTGAGGAGTTGATTGCTCTTCTAATTTCTGAGGAGCAGAGAAATGGTGGTGTATCTTCTTCAGGAGGAACTTCAAAATAAGCTGTCTTCTACTCAAATGCTGGAAGAGGTAGAGGCAGAGGTAGAGGAGGCCGATCTGGAGGCCGTGGTAGAAATCAGAATATGCAGCAAACTCAAGAAAACCAGTCCTATGGAGGAGGACGTGGTAACTCTAGAGGCAGGGGGAGCCAAAGAGGTCGTGGTGGATGGCAAAGAGGCCAAAATGCAAACAGCAATGTTGAATGCTACTACTGTGGTAAAATGGGTCATATGGCTAAAGACTGCTATAAAAAGCAGAATGACATCATGAATGGGAAATTGCAACAAGGAAATTATGCATCTTCTAGTAGACAGGGTGATGACAGAAATGAGCATTTGTTTATGGTGTAGCACATGAACAATTCTGTGACAAGTGCATAAGAAAGCAATGATGTGTGGTATGTTGACTCAGGTGCATCAAACCACATGATTGGTCATGCAGAATGGATGGAGGATGCAAGAAAAATGGAAAAACCTGGATTTGTGGAGACTGGTGATGATATTGCACATCGTATTGTGCAGAATGGAAAAATTCCTTTGTGTATGCAGGATGGGAAAAAAAAATACCTGTCAGATGTATTTCATGTCCCGAATATCACCAAGAATCTAGTTTCTCTTGGTCAAATGGTTGAGCAGGGCTTGCAGGTCAGATTTAATCCTCATGGATGCTTTGTTGAGGATATGAAAAATAAAGGTCACCTGATAGCAAAAGGAAAGAAGAAGGGCAGAATGTTTACGTTGGATGCAGACATGTTTGAATTGAGTGCAGCAATGTTTGCACATGGGACCGATGTAGTTGCATATATTGATATCTGGCATAAACGCATTGGTCATGTTAATGTACAGCGACTTAAATCAATGCAGGCCCAAAATATTGTTGCAGGATTGCCTAAATTCAAGGTTGCAGAAATGCATAAGGTATGTGAAGCCTGTCAGTTTGGAAAATAGGCAAGGAAACCATTTCCTAGACATGTTCAAGAGAGTAAGAAGCCATTGGAATTAATCCACTCTGATGTGTGGACTACTAAAGCTGTATCTCTTGGAGGCTGTCATTATGTTGTCACTTTTATTGATGACTATAGCAGAAAAGTTTGGGTGTATTTTATGAAAAAAAAGTGAAGTTTTTGGGCATTTCAAAACTCTTAAAGCTATGGTTGAAAAAGAAACAGGCCTGCAAATAAAATGCCTAAGGTCAGATGGAGGGGGAGAGTACCTCTCAAATGAGTTTGCAAGGTTCCTGCAAGAGCATGGCATAAAGCAGCAATATTCATGTAGTCATACCCCACAGCAAAATGGAATTGCAGAAAGGAAAAACAAGCATATTGGAGAGGTATCTCGTGCCATGCTCAACGAAAAAGACTTGCCAGATTTTTACTTGGGCTGAGGCAGTTGCTACAGTAGTCTACATAATGAACAGAACTCCCACTGCAGCAATACATGGGATGACTCCAGAGGAGAGGTATACTGGTAGGAAACCAGATATTTCTCATTTGAAAATTTTTGGTTGCATTGCCTATGTTCATGTGCCAGATGAGTTGAGATCCAAGTTGGATCCAAAAGCTGAGAAGCGCATCTTTATTGGTTACTCTCTATAGTAGAAAGGATATAGATGCTATAACCCTTCTACTCGTAAGTTTACAGTGAGCAGAGATGTTGTTTTTGATGAGATGAGTAGCTGGTATAAACCAGTAAATGTGATTGATGATGTAGATGTACAAAGTGGTAATGCTGCACAGAATTCACAGCAACAGTTACAAAATATTAGTGGACCTGGAGCGTCCTCTAGCAGTGGTTCACATTCTTCGCCATGGACAGGCAGATTGAGATCAGGAGAATCTTCTCAAAGCAATGTAGATAGTGGTATGCATGTATCATGAAAAGGAAATGAGAAGGTAGATCAGCCCATGTTTGATGTGAATGCAGGTCACTCTTATGTGGATGGTGAATCCAATGGCTCAGAACAGAGCATTGATGATGAGTTGGATATTCCTTCTATTGTTACACCTAGAGTAAGGAAGACCAAGGATGTTTTGAGAGCACCTAGGAGTGAACCTACTTTGCGCAGGTCTACCAGAGCTAGGTATCCTGTGGATAGGCTGAAATATGATGGATTTACAACCATTCACTATGCCTATATGGTCAAAGTGATACAGGAACCAGAACCCACTTCTTTTGAGCAAGCCATGGGAAAATAAAAATGGGAGAAAGTCATGGATGAAGAAATGGATGCCTTGGAAGCAAATGCTACATGGGAGTTGGTATCTTTGCCTAAAGGTAAGAATGCAATTGGTTGTAAGTGGGTTTATAAGGTGAAGCACAATGCAGATGGTTCTGTGAACAGATACAAGGCAAGATTAGTAGTCAAGGGGTATGCACAAACATATGGGATTGACTATGAAGAAACATTCAGTCCGGTTGCAAGGATGGCAACCGTAAGAGCAGTCATTGCTATGGCTGCATCAAAGAAATGGTCTTTACATCAGATGGATGTAAAGAATGCCTTCTTGCATGGTGATTTGCAAGAAGAGGTCTATATGGAGCAGCCACCAGGGTATGCGCATGCTATTCATCCTGAGTTTTTTTGCAGGTTGAAGAAAGCATTGTATGGCTTGAAGCAAGCACCTAGAGCATGGTCTGACAAGATAGGACAATATCTTATCACTATTGGCTTTCAGATTTCCAAGGCAGACTTCTCACTTTATGTGAGAAAAACAGAGAAATGTATTATGCTACTTGTCATTTATATTGATGATTTGATTATGACAGGTGACAGTGATGAAGATATCCTTCATGTGAAAATGCTATTGAAGCAGAAGTTTGAGATGAAGGATTTGGGAGAGCTGCGTTATTTCTTGGACATTGAGGTGATTAGATCACCAAGTGGGATACAGCTCTTGCAGAGGCAGTATGGATTGGACATGCTGTCCAAATATGGGAGGATAGGCTGTAAGCCTATTTCAGTTGCTTTGGAGCAGAATGTGAAGTTGAGCACAGATGCAGATGAGCTTCTGGAAGACCTTACTATGTACAGACGCATAGTAGGAAGCTTGATTTATATGAATTTTACCAGGATAGATTTGAGCTATGCTATTGGACTAGTAAGTTAGTTTATGCAGGCTCCAAGGAAACCGCATTTGGATGCGGCTAGACGCATACTCAGGTATGTAAAGTCCACATTGCAGTATGGACTACTTTATGAGACTGGGGTTCAGATACAGTTGCATGGATACACTGATGCTGATTGGGCTGGTTGTATTTCTGATAGACGATCTACCAGTGGATATGTGTTCTCTTTTGGGAGTGCCGCAGTCACTTGGAGCAGCAAGAAACAACCTACAGTTGCCTTGTCGAGCACAGAGGCTGAGTACAGGGGTGCAGCAATGGCTGCATGTGAGGTAGCTTGGTTGCATAAGCTACTTTATGATATGCATTAGCCTACAGATGGACCAGTTGTCATTTATTGTGACAACATGAGTAATATACACTTGGCAAATAACCCAGTCTATCATGCCAGAACAAAGTACATTGAGGTGCATTATCACTATGTGCGGGAGAGGGTTTTACTAGGTCTTATTGATCTAGTTTATGTCAGCACAGAGGATCAGGTAGCTGACATATTCACGAAGGCATTGGGCGCAGAGAAGCTGCGCAAGTTCAGAGACCCGCTTGGTGTGCAGGAATTGGGATTGAGCTCGAGGGGGAGTGTTGAGATATCGAGCTCCACTCGTAATATGCCAGGGTGACCGTTGTGCATTTATGTCACTGATGTGTCAGTTTGCAGATGCGGTTGGTACACCGCCCATGAATAATGGCTACATGACAGCTATCCTTATCTACTCTAGTTCGTGGCTCAGTTAATATGCCACCTTAGTTAGTTGAGTTTGGTTTGAGACCCATATATAGGATTCTTCTATTTCTTTGTATGAGAGTTCTTTTGTCTTACACAACTAAGAAGAGGAAAACTGTTTTCAGCCTCCACCCTTGTGTGTATTCCCCCATTGTGCAAGCAAGAAAGCTACAAGTGAGACTCCTTCCTTCTCTCCCATAATCTTGACAAGAAGAAGCAAGGTTCGAGCAAGCAAGCCACGAGTAAGAAGCTCTCCCATCCTTCCACTCTTTCTCTTGGATAGTGCCTGTGGAGGCACCGGAAGCAGGGCAAAGCAAAAATCTTAGATTGCAGTGAGATTTGGTGTGCGCAAAAAGCGCTGTGTATTTTGCAGTTATTTTGGGCATTTGAGTCCGTTTCAGGGCCTATTTTAGAGCCGCAAGGTTGCGGACAACAGTTTCAGGGTACACTGCGACTTCAACTGTATTGACCGAAAGTGGGTGCGCAAGTTACAGATTTCATATCTGTAAGTTCAAAGGTTTTTACCAGTGAATAAACACAAGGTTTATCTGCAAACAGGTTGCAGATTGCATGTATTGTTGAGTAGACAGTGAAAAAGGCTGTCTGGTGTATTGCTGTGCACTACAGGTCGAGAGTTGCAAAAGATTTGCTTGCTGTTGGTATTAATTTTGTGATAATGGCAGAGAACAGTGGAAGCCCCATAATTGAGAAGCTCGACAAGAACAACTACCCTTCATGGAAGTTCCATGTCACGATCTTCCTTATTGGAAAAGGCCTCTACGAGTTTGTTTGAGGTGAAGAAAAGGAGCCGGAGGTGAGTGATCCTCCAAGGACAGAAGAGACAAAGGCACAGAAGGAATGGAATGCAAAAGACAAGAAGGTCATGTATTGGCTGTCAGCAATAATTGACAATAATATACTGGGACATATCAGAAATGCAAAGAATTCATATGCAGCTTGGACCATACTTGAAAGTATGTTTTCTGTAAATACAAAGGTATGAAAGATTCAACTCAAGAAAGAGTTGAATACATTAAAGAAAGGGAAGATGTCTATCAATGAGTATGCACTGAAGGTAAGAAGCATTGCAGATGCATTGGCAGCGATTGATGCAATGCCCGATGATGATGATTTGGTGTCGTCTACCTTCGGTGGACTTAACAATGAAAAGGCTTGGAAGTTTTTTGTAACTTCCATATATGTTAGAAAGCCATTTCCAGATTTCGATGAGTTGGTCTCCCTTATGATACTGAGGAGATCAACATGCAGAGTGAGGCATTTGAAAGAAGTGGTGAATAGGTCCAAGCTTTCTACTCTAGTTCAGAAAGGGGACGTGGTAGGTTCTCTTCAAGAGGCCGTGGTACAGGATGTGGTAGTGACAATCAACAAAACAGATTGAATCAGCAATTTAGCGATATGCAGGTTTCAGGAGGTCATGGTAACTTTAGAGGCAGGGGGAGCTTTAGAGGAAGAGGTGGATGGCAGAACAGAGATTCTAACAACTCTGGTATTGTGTGTCACTACTGTGGCAAAACAGGTCATATTGCAGCCCAATGTTATGCTAAGAAAGATGATATTTGGAGTGGTAAGTTGCAGCAAGGAAACTATGCATCGTCTTCACGACAGAATGAAGACAAAAATGAACGTTTATTTGTTATGCAGCATATGCTAGCATATGCTGAATGCTGTTACAGGAAAGGGAACACATGAAGATGTTTGATATGTTGATTCAGGTGCATCCAATCATATGACCAGCCATGCAGAATGGTTTGGAGAGATGCAGGATTTGCATAATGCAGGTTGTGTGCAGACGGGTGATGATTCATGCCACCCAATTTCACACATTGGAAAAGTTCCCTTGTCCTTGCATGATAGTAAGACAAAGAGTCTTTCAGATGTATTACATGTGCCATCTATTACAAAGAACTTGGTGTCAGTCGGTCAAATGGTAGAGCAAGGGCTGCAAGTCAGATTTAATGCAAAGGGTTGCTTTGTAGAAGACTTCAATGACAAGTGCAGGTTGGTAGCAAAGGGAAGTAGAGTTGGACGTATGCTTACTCTGGATGCTAGAATTTCTTCTATGAATGCTGCTATGTATGCTAAAGGAAAAGGTGTTGTTGCAGATATTGAAATTTGGCACAAATGCATTGGACATGCAAATATACAAAGGTTGAAATTAATGCAGTCCAAAGGGTTGGTTACAGGGTTGCCTACATTTAGAGTTGCAGAATTTCATAAGGTATGTGAAGCATGTCAGTTTGGTAAGCATGCAAGACAACCCTTTTCACATGATAGAGATGTAAGCAGAAATATCCTTGATGTTGTGCATACAGACATTTGGGGGCCTACACAAAATGTATATCTTGGAGGCAGTTCATACTTTGTCACATTCATTGATGATTGTTCTAAAAAGTTGTGGGTATATTTTATGAAGGAAAAGAGTGAAGCGTTTGAGCACTTTAGAACTTTCAAGGCTGCAGTTGAAAGAGAAACAGGCTTGAAAGTAAAGTGCTTGAGGTCAGATGGAGGGGAAGAGTACCTCTCAAATGAGTTCAGTGATTTTTTGAGGTCTCATGGGATAAAGAGACAGTTCACATGCAGGTATACCCCACAGCAAAATGGGGTTGTAGAAAGGAAAAACAAGCATATTGCAGAAGTTGCAGTATAAACAAAACTCCCTGCATTTTTATACCTGCAATATGAATTTATATTATGAACAGAACTCCCACAGATGTTTATATTGTAGAAAGGAAAATGCTGTTTATATTATGAACAGAACTCCCACAGCTGCAGTTCATGGTATGACTCCCGAAGAATGTTTTACAGGTAAGAAGCCTGATGTTTCACACTTGAAAGTGTTTGGCTGCATTGCGTATGTTCATGTGCCAGATGAGTTGCGGAAGAAACTAGATCCAAAGGCTGAAAAGTGTGTCTTTATTGGATACTCTTTAGAGCAGAAAGGGTATCGCTGTTATAACCCTATCACATGTAAGTTCAGAGTGAGCAGGGATGTCATCTTTGATGAAATGAGCAGTTGGTATGCATCTAGTGGTGATGCATTGGATGATGATGATGATCATGACACTCATGTGCAGGCTGAAAAGCAAGAATAACAAACTCTTAGTGGACCAGAGACATCATCTGGTAGTCCTTGGTCTGGGAGACTAAGGAGTACCTCTACATCTTTCGGTGCATCTAATAGCACTATAGGTAAAGACAAAGGAAAAAATAAAGTGTCAGAAGGCATTGATGCAGTTCTTGATGGAGACTCCAGTGGCTCAGAGAGCTTGGATGATGAGCTTAGCATTCCTTCAGTGAGGATTCCAGGTGTGCAGAGAGTACGTGTTAATGCAAAGACTCCATTGAGTGATCCAGTGGTACGCAGGTCTAGCAGGGTGAGATACGCTGTTAAAAGATTTGGTTTTGAAGGTTATGCGACTCACCATTATGCTTGTATGGTGAAACTAGTTGAGGATGTTGAGCCCACATGTTTTGAGGAGGCTGTTGGTCATACAAATTGGGATGCAACAATGGATGAGGAGATGGCTGCATTAGAGGCCAATAAGACTTGGGATCTAGTATCATTGCCAAAGGACAAGAAAGCTATTGGATGTAAGTGGGTTTATAAGATTAAGCACAATGCAGATGGTTCTATTAGTAGGTACAAAGCTAGGTTAGTTGCAAAAGGCTATGCCCAGACATATGGCATAGATTATGATGAAACCTTTAGTCCAGTTGCTAGGATGGCAACTGTCAGATGTGTGATTGCTTTGGCAATAGCCAAAGGTTGGAGGTTGCAGCAAATGGATGTGAAGTATGCCTTCTTGCATGGTGATTTGCAGGAAGAAGTGTATATGGATCAGCCAGCAGGTTATGAAGATTTAGAGCATCCCACATATGTGTGCAGGTTGAAGAAGGCGTTCTATGGGCTCAAGCAAGCACCTAGAGCATGGATTGACAAGATCAGAGAGTATCTTGTCAATATTGGCTTTTATGTTTTTGATGCTGATCACTCACTTTATGTGAGAAAGGGAGATGCAGGTTTGGTCATCATAGTCATCTATATGGATGACTTGATTATTACAGGTGATAGTGATAGTGGGATTGCTGAAGTCAAGGATTCTTTGAAGAAGAAGTTTGAGATGAAGGATTTAGGTGAGCTAAGATACTTCCTTGGCATTGAGGTGATCAGATGTGATGATGGTATATGGCTGTCCCAAAGACAGTATGGCTTGGATATGTTGTCCAAGTATGGTATGATAGCATGCAAACCACTTTCAGTTCCGTTCGAGCAGAATGTAAAGTTGAGTGCTGATGTTGAGGATGAGATAGAAGACCCTACTATGTTCAGGAGGATAGTGGGGAGTTTGATCTACATGACCATTACAAGGCCAGACTTGAGCTACATTGTTGGTCTTGTGAGTCAGTTTATGCAAGTACGTAGAAAGCCACACTTGGATGCAGTCAGACGCATATTGAGATATGTGAAGTCCACATTACACTATGGACTTTTCTATGAGGCAGGTACAGATGTACAGGTGTTTGGATACACAAATGCAGATTGGGCTGGTAGTATGTCTGATAGAAGATCTATCAGCAGATACATCTTCTCTCTTGGTAGTGCAGCAGTTGCTTGGAGCAGCAAAAAGCAATCTACAGTTGCTTTGTCGAGTACAGAGACTGAGTATAGAGGTGCTGCTATTGCAGCATGTGAGGTAGTATGGCTGCAAAAGTTATTGGTTGATTTGGATGTGCAGCTGGAAGGTCTAGTTGTCATTTATTGTGACAACATGAGCAGTATACAGTTGGCTAGAAACCCTTATTCCATGCCAGGACAAAACATATTGAGGTACACTACCATTTTGTGAGAGAGAAGGTACTAGCAGGTGAGATTGACTTGGTGTATGTCAGCACACAGGATCAGATAGATGATATCTTCACGAAGGCATTGGGTACAGAGAAGCTTCAAAAGTTTCGAAGCTTACTTGGAGTTGTAGAGATGCAGTTGAGCTTGAGGGGAGTGTTGAGATGACAAGCTCAACACATGCAGACATTGATGATGGACCGCCTGGTTAGATGGGTCCACACGTCTACACTTAGCATGTCGGTGGTCATTATGACTCTCACATGGCCACTGACTCATTACTTATTATATTCAGGTTGTTACACCTATTTACAGCTGGCATAGTTATAGCGCCAGTCGACTAGTGTAGTCGGTTATGCATTGTTTGACTTAGTAGGCCACTTTTCTTTTATGTTGTATCTTATCTATACTTTGAGTACATTGTAAAGAGGGTGAAAGAAGAAGAAGAAATTAGTGAGAAAACGTTTTGGCCTCCATCTCTCTTCTTGTCTCTTGTGTGAGCTTCTCCTTGTGCATTGTGTGTGTTCAGCGCAGCATCTTGAGCAAGTCCCCCCCACCACGCGATTCTTGACAATGTAAGAAATGCTTAGCAAGTTTTTAACGTTAAGAATCTCAAATCCCAGGCACAACTTCAAATGCAGATTCCTAGTCCGACCCCTACACCAAGTACAGCCGTAATCCAAGAGAAGAAGTTCCTTCTCAAGCAAATCAAGCCACCAGAATTTGATGGCAAGGGAAGGACCATCCTGTCAAGATTGTGGGAGAGAAGAAAGGAGTCTCACTTGAAGCTTTCTTGCTTGCATAATGGGGGAATACACACAAAGTTGGAGGCTGAAAACAGTTTTCCCCTTCTTAGTTTGTGTAAGCCAAAAGAACTCTAGTACAAATAAATAGAAGAACCCTATACATGGTTCTCAAACCAAACTTAACTAACTAAGGTGACATACTAATTGAGCCACAAACTAGAGTAGATAAGGATAGCTGTTATCCAGCTATTATTCATGGGCGATGTACCAACCGCATCTGCAGCTAACAAGTCGGTGACATAAATGCACAACGATCACCCTGGCATATCACGAGTGGAGCTTGATATCTCAACACTCCCCCTCGAGCTCAATCCCAATTCCTGCACACCAAGCAGGTCTCTGAACTTGCGCAGCTTCTCTGCGCCCAATGCCTTCGTGAATATGTCAGCTACCCGATCCTCTATGCTGACATAAACTAGATCAATAAGACCTAGTAAAACCCTCTCCCGCACATAGTGATAATACACCTCAATGTGCTTTGTTCTAGCATGATAGACTGGGTTATTTGCCAAGTGTATACTACTCATGTTGTCACAATAAATGACAACTGGCCCATCTTTAGGCTGATGCATATCATAAAGTAGCTTATGCAACCAAGCTACCTCACATGCAGCCATTGCTGCACCTCTGTACTCAGCCTCTGTGCTCGACTAGGCAGCTGTAGGCTATTTCTTGCTACTCCAAGTGACTGCAGCACTCCCAAAAGAGAACACATATCCACTGGTAGATCATCTATTAGAAATACTACCAGCCCAATCAGCATCAGTGTATCCATGCAACTGTATCTGAACCCCAGTCTCATTAAATACCCCATACTGCAATGTGGACTTCACATACTTGAGTATGCGTCTAGCCGCATCCAAATGCGGTTTCCTTGGAGCCTGCATAAATAGACCTACCAATCCAACAGCATAGCTCAAATATGGCCTGGTAATAGTCATATAAATCAAACTTCCTACTATGCGTCTGTAAATAGTAGGGTCTTCGAGAAGCTCACCTGCATCTGTACTCAGCTTCACATTCTGCTCCAAAGGAACTGAAATAGGCTTACAACCTGTCATCCCATATTTGGACAGCACGTCCAATCCATACTGCCTTTGCAAGAGCCATATCCCACTTGGTGATCTAATCACCTCAATGCCCAAGAAATAACGTAGCTCTCCCAAATCCTTCATCTCAAACTTTTGCTTCAATAGCATTCTCACATGAAGGATATCTTCATCACTGTCACCTGTCATAATCAAATCATCAACATAAATGACAAGTAGCATAAAATCTTTCTATGTTTTTCTCACATAAAGTGAAAAATTTGCCTTGGAAGTCTGAAAGCCAATAGTGACAAGATATTGTCCTATCTTGTCAGACCATGCTCTAGGTGCTTGCTTCAAGCCATACAAGGCTTTCTTCAACCTGCAAACAAACTCAGGATGAACAACATGCACATAACCTGGTGGCTGCTCCATATAGACCTCTTCTTGCAAATCACCATGCAAGAATGCATTCTTTACATCCATCTGATGTAAAGACCATCCCTTTGATGTAGCCATAGCAATGACTGCTCTTACGGTTGCCATCCTTGCAACCGGACTGAATGTTTCTTCATAGTCAATCCCATATGTTTGTGCATACCCCTTGACTACTAATCTTGCCTTGTATCTATTCACAGAACCATCTGCATTGTGTTTCACCTTATAAACCCACTTACAATCAATTGCATTCTTATCTTTAGGCAAAGGTACCAATTCCCATGTAGCATTTGCTTCCAAGGCATCCATTTCTTCATCCATGGATTTCTCCCATTTTTCTTTTCCCATGGCTTGCTCAAAAGAAGTGGGTTCTGGTTCCTGTATCACTTTGACCATATATGCATAGTGAATGGCTGTAAATCCATCATATTTCAGCCTATCCACAGGATACCTAGCTCTAGTAGACCTGTGCAAAGTAGGCTCACTTACAGGTGCTCTCAAAACATCCTTGGTCTTCCTTACTCTAGGTGTAACAATAGAAGGAATGCCCAACTCATCATCAATGCTCTGTTCTGAGCCACTAGATTCACCATCCACATAAGAGTGACCTGCATTCACATCAAACATGGGCTGATCTACCTTCTCTTTTCCTTTTCGTGATACCTGAATACCACTATCTGCATTGCTTTAGAAGATTCTCTTGATCTCAATCTGCCTGTCCATGGCAAAGAATGTGAACACTGCTAGAGGACACTCCATGTCCACTAATATCTTGTGACTGCTGCTGTGAATTCTGTACAGCATTACCATTTTGTGCATCTACATTATCAATCACATTTACTGGTTTATACCAGCTACTCATCTCATAAAAAACAACATCTCTGCTCATTGTAAATTTACGAGTAGAAGGGTTATAGCATCTATACCCTTTCTGCTGCTACAGAGAGTAACCAATAAAGATGCACTTCTGAGCTTTTGGATCCAACTTGGATCTCAACTCATCTAGCACATGAACATAGGCAATGCAACCAAAAATTTTCAGATGAGAAATATCTGGTTTCCTACCAGTATACCTCTCCTCTGGAGTCATGCCGTGTATTGCTGCAGTGGGAGTCCTATTCATTATGTAGACTATTGTAGCAACTGCCTCAGCCCAGTAAAAATATGGCGGGTCTTTTTCATTGAGCATGGCACGAGATACCTCTCCAATATGCCAGTTTTTTCTTTTTGCAATTCCATTTGTTGTGGGGTATGACTGTATGAATATTGCTTATTTATGCCATGCTCCTGTAGGAACCTTACAAACTCATTTGAGAGGTACTCTCCCCCTCCATCTGACCTTAGGCATTCTATTTGCACGCCTGTTTCTTTTTCAACCATAGCTTTAAGAGTTTTGAAATGCCCAAAAACTTCACTTTTCTTTTTCATAAAATACACCCAAACTTTTCTGCTATAGTCATCAATAAAAGTGACAAAATAATGACAGCCTCCAATGGATGCAGCTTTAGTAGTCCACACATCAGAGTAGATTAATTCCAATGGCTTCTTACTCTCTTGAACATGTCTAGGAAATGGTTTCCTTGCCTCTTTTCCAAACTGACAGGCTTCACATACCTTATGCATTTCTGCAACCTTGAATTTAGGCAATCCTGCAACAATATTTTGGGCTTGCATTGATTTAATTCATTGTACATTAACATGACCAATGCGTTTATTCCAGATATCAATATCTGCAACAACACTGGTCCCATGTGCAAACATTGCTGCACTCAATTCAGGCATGTCTGCATCCAATGTAAATATTCTGCCCTTCTTCTTTCCTTTTGCTATCAAAAGACCTTTATTTTTCATATCCTCAACAAAGAATCCATGAGGATTAATTCTGACCTGCAAGCCCTGCTCAACCATTTGACCAACAGAAACCAGGTTCTTGGTGATATTCGGGACATGAAACACATCCGATAGGTATTTCTTTTTCCCATCTTGCATAGACAAAGGAGTTTTTTCAATCTGCACAATAGGATGTGCAGTATTATCACCATCTCCACAAATCCTGGTTTTTCCATTTTCCTTGCATCTTGCATCCATTCTGCATGATTTGTCATGTGGTTTGATGCACCTGAGTCAACATACCACACTTCGTTGCTTTCTTTTGCACTTGTCACATAATTGTTCATGTGCTACATCATAAACAAATGCTCATTTCTGTCATCACCCTGTCTACTAGAAGATGCCTAATTCCCTTGTTGCAATTTTCCATTCATGATGTCATTCTGCTTTTTATAGCAGTCTTTAGCCATATGACCCATTTTACCACAATAGTAGCATTCAACATTGCTGTTTGCATTTTGCCCTCTTTGCCATCCACCACGACCTCTTTGGCTCCCCCTTCCTCTAGAGTTACCACGTCCTCCTCCAGAGGACTGGTTTTCTTGAGTTTGCTGCATATTCTGATTTCTACCACGGCCTCCAGATCGGCCTCCTCTACCTCTGCCTCTACCTCTTCCAGCATTTGAGTAGAATACAGCTTCTTTTGAAGTTCCTCCTGAAGAAGATGCACCACCATTTCTCTGCTCTTCAGAAATTAGAAGAGCAATCAACTCCTCAAAATCAGGAAATCTTTCACGAACGGAAATGGATGTTCGGAACTATGCACAATCCTTTCCTAGACCATTCAAGGTCACAGAAACTAAATCATCATCTTCCACTGGCGACCCAATGGAAGCAAGTGCATCTGCAATCTTCTTCACCTTCATATGGTAGTTATTGATGCTCATACTTTCTCTTTGCACATTGTGCAACTATTACTTAAGCTGCATTTTCCTGGCTTGCGTATTTGTGCTATACATTTTTGACAAAGTATCCCATGCCTCCTTTGGCGTACTTACATCTTGAATATGCACAATCATAGAGTCTGAAATATTGATAGACAGCCAGTACATAACTTT
Organism: Lygodium microphyllum; assembly: GCF_053477565.2. NCBI lineage: Eukaryota > Viridiplantae > Streptophyta > Polypodiopsida > Schizaeales > Lygodiaceae > Lygodium > Lygodium microphyllum. The sequence goes on from NC_141135.1 coordinate 33,476,805, forward strand.
TATGGCTCTCTCATGCCATCCTTTAAATGCCTGCATTTGCTGTTGATTGGGAACATCAGGAAGAACTGGTTCTTCTTCATTTCCTGCAACAAATTCCCAATATCCTTTTCCCATAAGGAAATTCATCATTCTAAACTTCCATGCTTGGATGTTGTTCTTGTCGAGCTTTTCAGTGACAATCTGTGAAAGAGAATCAGACGCCATTATAGAACACTACAAAGAATTCTGTCACTGCAAAATACAGCTTCAGCCTCACAAGGGCAAATCTGCAAAACTGACAAAAGTGGTATTTGACTACACAGTCACTTCCTACTGACGATTTTGCATCAACAGGCAACAAGGATGATTCTGTGATTCCCAAGGTCTCTGCGCACCGGCATACGATGCAATTTCTACAGTAGCTTTTCACCGACTTGTAGAATAGTGGTCGCACAGCAAAAAAACAGGACCTTTTCTTGAGTGTATGCAGAAAACTTCCGCCTCCAAAACAGGCCCTGAAATGGCCTCAAATAAAAAAAACAAGGCAACCTAGGGCTAAAGCCCTTCCCGCAGCATATACTGCCCTCTTGTCACACCGCGAAGGACATCTCAATCTGAGACAATACACTCTTGCACTTCTTGGCTGTGCTACCTGCAGAGACTTGCTCCCAAAACAGAAAAATGAAAGCAACACTGGTCCTCTTACCAGAACACCGCGAACTTGGTTTGCTTTCTTGAGCTCCTTACCACGAACAAGGCTCTGATACCATGTCAAGATTATGGGAGAGAAGGAAGTAGTCTCACTTGAAGCTTTCTTGCTTGCACAATGGGGGAATACAGACAAAGGTGGAGGCTGAAAACAGTTTTCCTCTTCTTAGTTTGTGTAAGCCAAAAGAACTCTAGTACAAAGAAATAGAAGAATCCTAAATATGGTTCTCAAACCAAACTCAACTAACTAAGGTGGCATACTAACTGAGCCACGAACTAGAGTAGATAAGGATAGCTGTCATCTAGCTATTATTCATGGGCGGTGTACCAACCGCATCTGCAGCTAATAAGTCGGTGACATAAATGCACAACGGTCACCCTGGCATATCACGAGTGGAGCTCGATATCTCAACACATCCAAACTGATGCCGAGATCTAGATCAAATCCATGGAGGATTATTTCGAAGCAGCAGGTACTGCACCTGCTAACCAAGCAATGCTCGCCAAGCTAAAGCTTACCGGCGAAGCAAGACTTTGGTGGAAGCAATGGTGCAGAGACCAAGGGATCTCGAAAGGGTCAGTTACGTGGGAAAAGCTTAAAAGAGCTATGCGAGGAAGATATCTACCACATGCCTATCGCACACAGAAGATGAACGAGTTCTATGAACTGAAGCAGCTTGGTCTATCCCTTGATAATTATTATTCAAAGTTCGTCTCTCTTTTGAAGTATGCGCCAAAAATGGATATGACACAACAGGTGTCGAAGTTTTGTGTTGGATTAAACCCACCTATAAACACCCTCCTCAAATCAATGCGCCCGATAGATCTTTAGGACGCACTCATTCGAGCCACATCCATAATACAAGAGGTGCAGACCAGGCCAAGAAGTAACAAGACTTGGTCTTACAAGGATCAGAACAAAGGAGTGTATAGGTCCCAGGAGAAGAGAGCGCAAGGCCAAAATCAGGCACAAAGGAAAAAAGCTAGGACCAACACTATCAATAATTTCATTTCTACCCAAGGTAATGGCCGAAATCTCCGTTGCTTCCATTGCAACAAGCCCAGTCATTTTAAAAGGCAATGTCCCAAGCTTAACGGAGGACAACATCAAGGGCCACCCCAACGAACCGTCTGTGGCCAAGGAGATGTTGTCATGGCCAGAGGAAGAACCTCTAGTGTTGCGAACATGGAGCTGTGTGATGAAGAAGACCCAACCATGGAAGCTGACTTTGAGAGGGCAATAATTCATACCGCTCTTCACAAGAAAGGGCCGAATCGCTAGTTCTCGGTGATTCAAACACCATCGGATTATCAAGGTAAAAATGTGGCAGTACACATTGCTTCATTTTACCAATGTGTGCAAGAAGATTAAGAATAGCCACAAAAGATGCATCTACCTTACTTGTGGAATTAGCAAATGGTCATGAGGTCACGTGTATCAGGCAAACTGCTAAGGTGAGATTCCTACTAGGTGAAAAGTCGACTTCGGTCAGATTCATGCACATAACTTGGTGGCTGCTCCATATAGACCTCTTCTTGCAAATCACCATGCAAGAAGACATTCTTTACATCCATCTGATGTAAAGACCATCCCTTTGATGCAGCCATAGCAATCACTGCTCTTACGGTTGCCATCCTTGCAACCGGACTGAATGTTTCTTCATAATCAATGCCATATGTTTGTGCATACCCCTTGACTACTAATCTTTTCTTGTATCTGTTCTTCACAGAACCATCTGCATTGTGCTTCACCTTATAAACCCACTTACAACCAATTGCATTCTTATCTTTAGGCAAAGGTACCAATTCCCATGTAGCATTTGCTTCCAAGGCATCCATTTCTTCATCCATGTCTTTCTCCCATTTTTCTTGTCCCATGGCTTGCCCAAAAGAAGTGGGTTCTGGTTCTTGTATCACTTTGACCATATAGGCATAGTAAATGGCTGTAAGTCCATCATATTTCAGCCTATCCATAGGATACCTAGCTCTGGTAGACCTGCGCAAAGTAAGTTCACTCCCAAGTTCTCTCAAAACATTCCTGGTCTTCCTTACTCCAGGTGTAACAATAGAAGGAATACCCAACTCATCATCAATGCTCTATTCTGAGCCACTAGATTCACCATCCACATAAGAGTGACCTGCATTCACATCAAACATGGGCTGATCTACCTTCTCTTTTCCTTTTCGTAATACATGCATACCACTATGTGCATTGCTTTGAGGAGATTCTCTTGATCTCAATCTACCTGTCCATGGCGAAGAATGTGAACTACTGCTAGAGGACACTCCAGGTCCACTAATATTTGTGACTGTTGCTGTGAATTCTGTGCAGCATTACAATTTTGTGCATCTACATTATCAATCACATTTACTAGTTTATACCAGCTACTCATTGTCAAGATTATGGGAGAGAAGGAAGGAGTCTCACTTGAAGCTTTCTTGCTTGCACAATGGGGGAATACACACAAGGGTGGAGGCTGAAAACAGTTTTTCTCTTCTTAGTTGTGTAAGCCAAAAGAACTCTAGTACAAAGAAATAGAAGAACCCTATATATGGGTCTCAAACCAAACTCAACTAACTAAGGTGGCATACTAACTGAGCCACGAACTAGAGTAGATAAGGATAGCTATCATGTAGCTATTATTCATGGGCGGTGTACCAACCGCGTCTGCAACTGACAAGTCGGTGACATAAATACACAACGGTCACCCTGGCGTATCACGAGTGGAGCTCGATATCTCAACACTCCCCCTCGAGCTCAATCCCAATTCCTGCACACCAAGCAGGTCTCTGAACTTGCGCAGCTTCTCTGCGCCCAATGCCTTCGTGAATATGTCAGCTACCTGATCCTCTGTGCTGACATAAACTAGATCAATAAGACCTAGTAAAACCCTCTCTTGCACATAGTGATAATGCACCTCAATGTGCTTTGTTCTAGCATGATAGACTGGGTTATTTGCCAAGTGTATAATACTCATGTTGTCACAATAAATGACAATTGGCCCATCTGTAGACTGATGCATATCATAAAGTAGCTTATGCAACCAAGCTACCTCACATGCAGCCATTGCTGCACCCCTGTACTCAGCCTCTGTGCTCGACAAGGCAACTGTAGGCTGTTTCTTGCTGCTCCAAGTGACTGCAGCACTCCCAAAAGAGAACACATATCCACTGGTAGATCGTCTATCAGAAATACTACCAGCCCAATCAGCATCAGTGTATCAATGCAACTGTATCTGAGCCCCAGTCTCATAAAATAGTCCATACTGCAATGTGGACTTCACATACCTGAGTATGCGTCTAGCCGCATCCAAATGTGGTTTCCTTGGAGCCTCCATAAACTGACTTACCAATCCAACAACATAGCTCAAATTTGGCCTGGTAATAGTCATATAAATAAAACTTCCTACTATGCGTCTGTACATAGTAGGGTCTTCTAGAAGCCCACCTGCATCTGTGCTCAGCTTCACATTCTGCTCCAAAGGAAGTGAAATAGGCTTACAGCCTGTCATCCCATATTTGGACAGCATGTCCAATCCATACTGCCTCTGCAAGAGCTGTATCCCACTTGGTGATCTAATCACCTCAATGCCCAAGAAATAACGCAGCTCTCCCAAATCCTTCATTTCGAACTTTTGCTTCAATAGCATTTTCACATGAAGGATATCCTCATCACTGTCACCTGTCATAATCAAATCATCAACATAAATGACAAGTAGCATAATACCTTTCTCTGTTTTTCTCACATAAAGTGAGAAATCTGCCTTGGAAGTCTGAAAGCCAATAGTGACAAGATACTGTCCTATCTTGTCAGACCATGCTCTAGGTGCTTGCTTCAAGCCATACAAGGCTTTCTTCAACCTGCAAACAAACTCAGGATGAACATCATGCACATAACCTGGTGGCTGCTCCATATAGACCTCTTCTTGCAAATCACCATGCAAGAAGGCATTCTTTACATCCATCTGATGTAAAGACCATCCCTTTGATGCAGCCATAGCAATGACTGCTCTTACGGTTGCCATCCTTGCAACCGGACTGAATGTTTCTTCATAGTCAATCCCATATGTTTGTGCATACCCCTTGACTACTAATCTTGCCTTGTATCTGTTCACAGAACCATCTGCATTGTGCTTCACCTTATAAACCCACTTACAGCCAATTGCATTCTTACCTTTAGGCAAAGGTACCAATTTCCATGTAGCATTTGCTTCCAAGGCATCCATTTCTTCATCCATGGCTTTCTCCCATTTTTCTTTTCCCATGGCTTGCTCAAAAGAAGTGGGTTCTGGTTCCTGTATCACTTTGACCATATATGCATAGTGAATGGCTGTAAATCCATCATATTTCAGCCTATCCACAGGATACCTAGCTCTCGTAGACCTGTGCAAAGTAGGTTCACTCCCAGGTGCTCTCAAAACATCCTTGGTCTTCCTTACTCCAGGTGTAACAATAGAAGGAATACCCAACTTATCATCAATGCTCTGTTCTGAGCCATTGGATTCACCATCCACATAAGAGTGACCTGCATTGACATCAAACATGGGCTGATCAACCTTCTCTTTTCCTTTTCGTGATACCTGCATACCACTATCTGCATTACTTTGAGAAGATTCTCTTGATCTCAATCTGCCTGTCCATGGCAAAGAATGTGAACCATTGTTAGAGGACGCTCCAGGTCCACTAATATTTTGTGACTGCTGCTGTGAATTCTGTGCAGCATTACCATTTTGTGCATCTACATCATCAAATACATATACCAGCTACTCATCTCATCAAAAACAACATCTCTACTCACTGTAAACTTACGAGTAGAAGGGTTATAGCATCTATACCCTTTTTGCTGCAGACAGTAACCAATAAAGATGCACTTCTCAGCTTTTGGATCCAACTTGGATCTCAACTCATCTGGCACATGTACATAGGCAATGCAACCAAAAAATTTCAAATGAGAAATATCTGGTTTCCTACCAGTATACCTCTCCTCTGGAATCATTCCATGTATTGCTGCAGTGGGAGTCCTGTTCATTATGTAGACTGTTGTAACAACTACTTCAGCCCAATAAAAATCTGGCAAGTCTTTTTCATTGAGCATGGCACGAGATACCTCTCCAATATGCCTGTTTTTCCTTTCTGCAATTCCATTTTGTTGTGGGGTATGACTGCATGAATATTGCTACTTTATGCCATGCTCCTGCAGGAACCTTGCAAACTCATTTGAGAGGTACTCTCCCCCTCCATCTGACCTTAGGCATTTTATTTGCAGGCCTGTTTCTTTTTCAACCATAGCTTTAAGGGTTTTGAAATGCCCAAAAACTTCACTTTTCTTTTTCATAAAATACACCCAAATTGTTCTGCTATAGTCATCAATAAAAGTGACAAAATAATGACAGCCTCCAAGAGATGCAGCTTTAGTAGTCCACACATCAGAGTGGATTAATTCCAATGGCTTCTCACTCTCTTGAACATGTCTAGGAAATGATTTCCTTGCCTGTTTTCCAAACTGACAGGCTTCACATACCTTATGCATTTCTGCAACCTTGAATTTAGGCAAACCTGCAACAATATTTTGGGCCTACATTGATTTAAGTCACTGTACATTAACATGACCAATGTGTTTATGCCAGATATCAATATCTGCAACTACATCGGTCCCATGTGCAAACATTGATGCACTCAATTCAGACATGTCTGCATCCAACGTAAACATTCTGCCCTTCTTCTTTCCTTTTGCTATCAGGCGACCTTTATTTTTCATATCCTCAACAAAGCATCCATGAGGATTAAATCTGACCTGCAAGCCCTGCTCAACCATTTGACCAACAGAAACCAGATTCTTGGTGATATTCGGGACATGAAATACATCGGACAGGTATTTCTTTTTCCCATCCTGCATAGACAAAGGAAATTTTTCAATCTGCACAATAGGATGTACAGTATCATCACCAGTCTCCACAAATCCTGGTTTTTCCATTTTCCTTGCATCCTCCATCCATTCTGCATGACCTGTCATGTGGTTTGATGCACCTGAGTCAACATACCATACATCATTGCTTTCTTCTGCACTTGTCACAGAATTGTTCATGTGCTGCACCATAAACAAATGCTCATTTCTGTCATCACCCTGTCTACTAGAAGATGTATAATTTCCTTGTTGCAGTTTTCCATTCATGAAGTCATTCTGTTTTTTATAGCAGTCCTTAGCCATATGACCCATTTTACCACAGTAGTAGCATTCAACATTACTGTTTGCATTTTGGCCTCTTTGCCATCCACCATGACCTCTTTGGCTCCCCCTGCCTCTAGAGTTACCACGTCCTCCTCCATAGGACTGGTTTTCTTGAGTTTGCTGCATATTCTGATTTCTACCACACGGCCTCCAAATCGGCCTCCTCTACCTCTGCCTCTACCTCTTCCAGTATTTGAGTAGAAGATAGCTTCTTTTGAAGTTCCTCCTGCAGAAGATGCACCACCATTTCTCTGCTCCTCAGAAATTAGAAGAGCAATCAACTCCTCAAAATCAGGAAATCTTTCACGAACTGAAATGGATGTCCGAAACTGTGCATACTCCTTTCCTAGACCATTCAAGGTCACAGAAACTAAATCATCATCTTCCATTGGCGACCCAATGGAAGCAAGTGCATCTGCAATCTTCTTCACCTTCATGTGGTAGTCGTTGATGCTCATATTTTCTCTTTGCACATTGTGCAACTCTTGCTTGAGCTGCATTTTCCTGGCTTGCGTATTTGTGCTATACATTTTTGACAAAGTATCCCATGCCTCGTTTGGCGTACTTGCATCTTGAATATGCACAATCATAGAGTCTCAAATGTTGATAGACAACCAGTATATAACTTTCCTGGCTCTCTCATGCCATGCTTTAAATGCTTGCATTTGCTGTTGATTGGGAACATCAGGAAGAACTGGTTCTTCTTCATTTCCTGCAACAAATTCCCAATATCCTTTTCCCATAAGGAAATTTGTCATTCTAAACTTCCATGCTTGGAAGTTGTTCTTGTCAAGCTTTTCAGTTACAATCTATGAAAGAGAATCAGACGCCATTACAGAATACTGTAAAAAATTCTGTCACTGCAAAAAACACAGCTTCACCCTCACAAGGGCAAATCTGCAAAACTGGCGAAAGTGGGATTTGACCACAGAGTCACTTCCTTGTGACGATTTTGCATAAACAGGAACCAAGGATGATTCTGTAACTCCCAATGTCTCTGCACACAAGCATACGATGCAATTTCTACAGTAACTTTTCACCGATCTGTAGAACAGTGGCTGCACAGCATAAAACTGAGTCTTTTCCTGAGTGCGTGCAGAAAACTTCCGTCTCCAAAACAGGCCCCGAAATGGCCTCAAATAAAAAAAACAAGGTCGCCAAGGGCTAAAGCCCTTACCCGCAGCATATACTGCCCTCTTGCTTCACCGCGAAGGGTGTCTCAACCTGAGACAATGCACTCCTGCACTTTCCGGCTGTGCTACCTGCAGAGATCTGCTCCCAAAATAGAAAATGAAAGCAACACTGCTCCTCTTACCAGAACACCACGAGCTTGGCTTGCTTTCTTGAGCTCCTTACCACGAACAAGGCTCTGATACCATGTCAAGATTGTGGGAGAGAAGGAAGGAGTCTCACTTGAAGCTTTCTTGCTTGCACAATGGGGGAATACACACAAGGGTGGAGGCTGAAAACAGTTTTTCTCTTCTCAGTTGTGTAAGCCAAAAGAACTCTAGTACAAAGAAATAGAAGAACCCTATATATGGGTCTCAAACCAAACTCAACTAACTAAGGTGGCATACTAACTGAGCCACGAACTAGAGTAGATAAGGATAGCTATCATGTAGCTATTATTCATGGGCAGTGTACCAACCGCATCTGCAACTGACAAGTCGGTGACATAAATACACAACGGTCACCCTGGCGTATCACGAGTGGAGCTCGATATCTCAACACTCATCTCATCAAAAACAACATCTCTGCTCACTGTAAACTTACGAGTAGAAGGGTTATAGCATCTATACCCTTTCTGCTGTAAAGAGTAACCAATAAAGATGCACTTCTCAGCTTTTGGATCTCAACTCATCTGGCACATGAACATAGGCAATGCAACCAAAAAATTTCAAATGAGAAATATCTGGTTTTCTACCAGTATACCTCTCCTCTGGATTCATGCCATGTATTGCTGCAGTGGGAGTCATGTTCATTATGTAGACTGCTGTAGCAACTGCCTCAGCCCAGTAGAAATCTGGCAGGTCTTTTTCATTGAGCATTGCACAAGATACCTCTTCAATATGCCTGTTTTTTCTTTCTGCAATTCCATTTTGCTGTGGGGTATGACTACATGAATATTGCTTATTTATGCCATGCTCCTGCAAGAACCTTGCAAACTCATTTGAGAGATACTCTCCCTCTCCATATGACCTTAGGCATTTTATTTGCAGGCCTATTTCTTTTTCAACCATAGCTTTAAGAGTTTTGAAATGCCCAAAAACTTCACTTTTCTTTTTCATAAAATACACCCAAACTTTTCTGCTATAGTCATCAATAAAAGTGACAAAATAATGACAGCCTCCAATAGATGCAGCTTTAGTAGTCCACACATCAGAGTGGATTAATTCCAATGGCTTCTTACTCTCTTGAACATGTCTAGGAACTGGTCACCTTGCCTGCTTTCCAAATTGACAGGCTTCATATACCTTATGCATTTCTGCAACCTTGAATTTAGGCAATCCTACAACAATATTTTGAGCTTGCATTGATTTAAGTCGTTGTACATTAACATGACCAATGCGTTTATGCCAAATATCAATATTTACAACTACACCGGTCCCATGTGCAACCATTGCTACACTCAATTCAGGCATGTCTGCATCCAACGTAAACATTCTGCCCTTCTTCTTTTCTTTTGCTATCAAGCGACCTTTATTTTTCATATCCTCAACAAAGAATCCATGAGAATTAAATCTGACCTGCAAGCCCTGCTCAACCATTTGACCAACAGAAACCAGGTTCTTGGTGATATTCGGGACATAAAACACATCCGATAGGTATTTCTTTTTCCCATCCTGCATAGACAAAGGAATTTTCCAATCTGCACAATAGGATGTGTAGTATCATCATCAGTCTCCACAAATCCTGGTTTATCCATTTTCCTTGCGTCCTGCATCCATTCTACATGACCTGTCATGTGGTTTGATGCACCTGAGTCAACATATCACACATCGTTGCTTTCTTCTGCACTTGTCACAGAATTGGTCATGTGCTGTACCATAAACAAATGCTCATTTCTGTCATCACCTTGTCTACTAGAAGATGCATAATTCCCTTGTTGCAATTTTCCATTCATGATGTCATTCTGCTTTTTATAGCAGTCTTTAGCCATATGACCCATTTTACCACAGTAGTAGCATTCAACATCGCTGTTTTCATTTTGCCCTCTTTGCCATCCACCATGACCTCTTTGGCTCCCCCTACCTCTAGAGTTACCATGTCCTCCTCCATAGGACTGGTTTTCTTGAGTTTGCTGCATATTTTGATTTCTACCACGGCCTCCAGATCGGCCTCCTCTACCTCTGCCTCTACCTCTTCCAGCATTTGAGTAGAAGACAGCTTCTTTTGAAGTTCCTCTTGAAGAAGATGCACCACCATTTCTCTATTCCTCAGAAATTAGAAGAGCAATCAACTCCTCAAAATCAGGAAATCTTTCACGGACAGAAATGGATGTTTGGAACTGTGCATAATCCTTTCCTAGACCATTCAAGGTCACAGAAACTAAATCATCATCTTCCACTGGCGACCCAATGGAAGCAAGTGCATCTGCAATCTTCTTCACCTTCATGCGGTAGTCATTGATGCTCATACTTTCTCTTTGCACATTGTGCAACTCTTGCTTGAGCTGCATTTTCCTGGCTTGCATATTTGTGCTATACATTTTTGACAGAGTATCCCATGCCTCCTTTGGCGTATTTGCATCCTGAATATGCACAATCATAGAGTCTGAAATACTGATAGACAGCCAGTACATAAATTTTATGGCTCTCTCATGCCATCCTTTAAATGCTTTCATTTGCTGTTGATTGGGAACATCAGGAAGAACTGGTTCTTCTTCATTTCCTGCAACAAATTCCCAATATCCTTTTCCCATAAGGAAATTCGTCATTCTAAACTTCCATGCTTGGAAGTTGTTCTTGTCAAGCTTTTCAGTGACAATCTGTGAAAGAGAATCAGACGCCATTACAGAACACTGCAAAGAATTCTGTCACTCCAAAAAACACAACTTCAGCCTCACAAGCGCAAATCTGCAAAACTGATGAAAGTGGTATTCGACCACATAGTCACTTCCTAGTGATGATTTTACATCAACACGCAACAAGGATGATTCTGTAACTTCCAATGTCTCTGCGCACAGGCATACAATGCAATTTCTACGGTAGCTTTTCACCGACCTGTAGAACAGTGGTCACACAGCAAAAAACAGGGCCTTTTCCTGAGTTCGTGCGAAAAACTTCTGCCTCCAAAATAGGCCCCGAAATGGCCTCGAATCAAAAAAACAAGGCAACTGAGGGCTAAAGTCTATTCTCACAGCATATACTTCCCTCTTGCTACACCGCGAAGGGCGTCTCAATCTGAGACATTGCACTCTTACACTTTCCCGCTGTGCTACCTGCTGTAGAGACTTGCTCCAAACTCGAAAAATGAAAGCAACACTGGTCCTCTTACCAGAACACCGCGAACTTGGTTTGCTTTCTTGAGCTCCTTACCACGAATCAGGCTCTGATACCATGTCACAATTGTGGGAGAGAAGGAAGGAGTCTCACTTGTAGCTTTCTTGCTTGTACAATGGGGGAATACACACACAGGTGGAGGCTGAAAACAATTTTCCTCTTCTTAGTTGTGTAAGCCAAAAGAGCTCTCGTACAAAGAAATAGAAGAACCCTATATATGGGTCTCAAACCAAACTCAACTAACTAAGGTGGCATACTAACTGAGCCACGAACTAGAGTAGATAAGGATAGCTGTCATCTAGCTATTATTCATGGGCGATGTACCAACCGCATCTACAGCTAACAAGTCGGTGACATAAATGCACAACGGTCACCCTGGCATATCATGAGTGGAGCTCGATATCTCAACATGGTATGTGGATTTAGGTGCATCTAATCATATGACAAATCATATTGAATGATTTGGAGAGATGTAGGACTTAAAAAATCCAAGCTATGTGCAGATGGGTAATGATTCATGCCACCTAATTTCACATATTGGAAAGGTTCCCTTGTCCTTGCATGATGGCCAAACAAAGAGTCTGACATATGTATTACATATGTCTTCAATCATGAAGAATCTAGTGTCTATTGGCCAAATGATAGAGTAAGGGTTGCAAGTCCAATTCAATGCAAAAGGTTGCTTTGTAGAATATTTTAATGATAAGTGTAGGTTGGTCGCAAAATGAAGTAGAGTTGGCCACATGTTCACTTTAGATACTGGAATTCTTGCAATGGATGTTGCTATGTATGCTAAAGGAAAAGGAGTGGTTGTAGACATTGAAATATAGCATAAACGTATTGGACATGCAAATGTGCAAAAGGCTGAAATTAATGCAATCCAGAGGATTGGTTACATGATTGCCTTCTTTTAGAGTTGCAGAATTTCATAAAGTCTGTGAAGCATGCTAGTTTGGTAAGCATGCAAGACAACCCCTCTCGCATGATAGAGAAGTGAGCAAAAAAATACTTGATGTAGTGTATACAAATGCTTGGGGGCCTACAGAGAATATATCTCTTGGTGGTAGCAAATACTTTGTCACATTTATTGATGACTGTGCAAGGAAGCTATGGGTATATTTCATGAAGGAAAAGAGTGATGTGTTTGAGCACTTCAAATCTTTCAAGGCAGCTATTGAAATAGAAACAAGCTTGAAGGTGAAGTGCTTGAGATCAGATGGAGGGAAGAGTACCTCTCTAATGAGTTTAGTGGCTTCTTGAGGACTCATGGGATAAAGAGGCAATTTAGTTGCAAGTATACCCCACACCAAAATGGGGTTAAAGAAAGAAAACATAGGCATATTGCAAAATTTGCATGGGCATTATTGGCTTAAAAGAACATGCCAAAACATTTCTGGTCTGAAGCTGTCCATACTGCTGTCTATATTATGAACAAAACCCCCACAATTACAATTCATGGGATGACTCCTGAAGAATGCTTTACTGGCAAGAATCTTGACGTATCACACTTGAAGGTATTTGTATGTGTTGCATATGTTCATGTGCCAAATGAGCTACGGAAGAAGCTCGATCCAAAGGCTAAAAAATGTATTTTTATTGGATACTCTTTAGAGTAAAAAGGCTATTGTTGTTATAACCCTGTCACAGGTGAGTTCAGAGTGAGCAGGGATGTTATTTTTTATGAGATGAACTATTGATATGCACCTGCTAGTTATGTATTAGATGATGATAATGATCATGATAGCTATGTGCACAAAGAAAAGCAAGAATCACAGAGTTTTAGTGGACCAAATATAGCATCTGGTACTATACCTACAGTGAGCCCTTGGTCTGGGAGACTAAGGAGTAGCCCCACATCTTCAGGTGTATCTATAAGTGTTGCATGCACAAACAAAGGAAAGAAGAAAGTGCTGGATGGTAATGATGCATCTACTAGTTATTTGGGATTTGATGGAGATTCTAGTGGTTCAGAGAGTTTAGATGATGAGCTTGGTATTCCTTTAGTCAGGACACCAGGTGTATAGAGAGCTCATAGTAATGTAAAGGCTCCATTGAGTGATCCGGTGGTATGCAGGTCTAGCAAGGTCAGATACCTTGTTAAAAGATTTGGCTTTAAAGGTTATGCAACTCACCATATGCTTATATGGTGAAACTAGTTGAGAATATTGAGCCCACTTGTTTTGAGGATGTTGTTGGTCATGCTCATTGGGATGCAGCAATGGATGAGGAGATGGCTGCACTAGAAGCCAATAAGACTTGGGATTTGGTACCCTTGCTTAAGAAAAAGAAAGCTATTGGCTATAAGTGGGTTTACAAAGTCAAGCATAATGCGGATGGTTCAATTAGCAGGTATAAGGCTAGATGCAGGTTTGGTCATCATAGTCATCTATGTGGATGACTTGATTATTACAGGTGACAGTGACAATGGGATTGCTAAAGTTAAGGACTTCTTGAAGAAGAAGTTTGAGATGAAGGATTTGGGTGAGTTGAGATACTTTCTTAATATTGAGGTGATCAGTTTTGATGATGGTATATGGCTATCCCAAAGGTAGTATGGCTAGTATATGTTATCCAAGTATGGTATGACATCATGTAAGCCTCTTTCAATATCATTGGAAAAAAATGTGAAGTTGAGTGCCAACATTGGGGATGAGATAAAAGGCCCTACTATGTTTAGGAGGATAGTATGGAGTCTAATTTACATGACTATTAGAAGACCAGACTAGAGCTACGCTGTTGGCCTTGTCAATTAGTTTATGCAGATGCCTAGAAAGCCTCATTTGGATGTAGTTAGACATATATTGAGATATGTGAATTTCACTTTACATTATGGACTTTTTAATGAGGCAGGTAAGGATGTACAAGTCTTTGGATACACAGATGCAGATTGGGTTGGTAGTATGTTAGACAAAAGATTTACTAGTGGATTCATGTTTTCCCTTGGTAGTGCAGCAGTTACATGGAGCAGCAAAAAGCAACCTACAATTGCTTTATCAAGTACAAAGGCTAAGTATAGAGGTGCTGCTATGGCAACATGTGAGGTGGTATGGCTACAAAAGTTATTAGGTGATTTGGATGTGCAGGGAGAAGGTCCAGTTGTCATTCATTGTGACAATATGAGCAACATACAATTAGCTAGGAATTCAATGTTCCATGCTAGGGCAAAACACATTGAGGTGCACTACCACTTTGTGAGAGAGAAGGTACTTGCAAGAGAGATTGACTTGGTATATGTCAGCACATAGGATCAAATAGCTAACATTTTCACAAAGGAATTGGGTGTAGAGAAGCTTTGAAGGTTTCAAAGCTTACTTGGAGTTACAAAGATAGAGTTGAGCTTGAGGGGGAGTGTTGAGATGGCAATCTCAACATGTGCGAACATTGATAATGGACAGATTGGCTAGATGGGTCCACACGTCTACACTTAGCATGTTGGTGGTCATTATGATACTCACATGGCCACTGACTTATCACTTACTATATTTAGTTTGTTATACCTACCTACAACTAGCAAAGATATAGCGCCAATCGATTGGTGTAGTCTGCTATGCATTGTTTGACTTAGTAGGCCACTTTCCTTTATGTTGTATCTTATCTATACTTTATATAGTGTGTGGAAAAAGAAGAAGAAATCAACAAGAAAACGTTTTTGGCTTCCATCTCTCTTTTTGTGCTCTTGAGTGAGCTTCCTCTTGTGTATACATGTGTGTTTGGAATAGCAGCTCAAGCAAGTCTCCCCACCACGTGATTCTTGACAAAGTACATACAATAAAAATTTCTAGTGAAAAATAGAGACAAGGACCGACAGGTACTTGTGGTTTTCTTCATCAAATATGTCATGGTATGCATAATAGATCTTCTTTGCTTTGTATTCTTCTTTGATGTAGTCCATTTTGCTTTCCTTGATGCTCTTTTTGTCTTCCTGGACTTTTTTTCTTGGTCTTTTTCTTTCAGGTTTGTCTAGTCTTCTTCTTCATTATGGTCTTCATTGACTTTGCTTGCATTAGTCTTCATGATGTCCATGTCCCCCTCAAGAAAATGTCTCATCATTTTTTAGCTTTGTATGATGTCAAAGGCAAGTGAAAAGTCTTCAAATTATTCAAATTAATTCATCAACTGCACTTTAAAGCAAGTAAATCCAACCATCCCTGCAAGTAGAATAAACAAGTCTTCTATGTAGTTGAAATGAGTAGCGAGAGTAATGTTACTCTTCATGAGAGGCATCCACTTAAAAATCTTCATGTTTGGCATTATTATGACCATGAATTAACTTCAAATCTGTGAATAATTGGTAACCAAGTTGATCTTCAATGTGTTTTAAAAACACAAGTGAAGATAGTGTAAAAAAGCACACTATGTAGTATCAAGATATACTATTCTTGATGAGTTTTGCTGATGCTGATCTTCTTGTTGAGCTTGCTCTTGACTTTGAGTAGCTTGATTTATCCTTTCCCTTGTTTATTTGAATGAAGCACAAATAGATCAGAGTGATAGTGGATTACAAGAAAATGAAGTGAAGAAGAACTTGAGCTTAGTGGCTATAGATGCTTGATCTTTTCTTAAATCTTTTTCTTGCTCACTTGGAGGGAAAATCTTACTTGAAACTTGAGTAACTTAGTGAATCAGAGTAGAAAAGGTTTGGTTTGAGTGCCAGGAGAGAGAAAATGAGGGAAAGATGAAGCTTCAAGTGAGTTGGATATGGAGTTTTAGGGTTTCCAGGACACAGGCCTGATTTTTCTCTCGGTGTGGGCTCTATACTCAATGGAAATGAAGCTTGGATAATGGGCTTCCAAAGCCCTATGGTCATGGACCACATCGTTGTGCGTACGGACTATGTAGTATGTACGAACAGATTGCATGTGCAAATAGGCAGTGATAAGAAAAAACACACAATGTTGGGCTCTTTGATCAAAATGTCAAGTTGTGATACTTTGAGAGATCTGGAGGCTCCAAGGTAGGTAGGTACTGTTTTGGCTATGGCTTCCACAAGGTGAAGTGGAGATGGAATTGAGAAATAGAAGCATGAGCTAGATTTGAGCTAACCTCAGGTTAAGAGGGACTAAGAGAGTAGAGAAGGGAGTTATTCCATGCTCAACTGATCTCTAACACCATGTTAAAATGTTGGATCTAAAGCATGGCCATCAAAAAGCATTTAGCTCAACTAAAACCATTCAAAAAGCTTAAGAGAAGGTCTATAGTAACATACATAAGGCCATCAAAAAGCATTTAGCTCAACTAAAACCATTCAAAACCATCAAGAATCATTCATTAAGCTTCCAAACACTCTTAAAAACCATCAATCATCATTCCAACCTCTCATACAAAAAGAAATTAGAACAAATTGGAAGCTAAATAGAACCTATCAGACACCCACAACAGAATATTTTAGCACATCATATCTTCGCTAAAAAAAATCATGAGCTTCTCAAAACTATTCAACCTTATCCAAAAATCTCTCAAACACTTCCAAATCAATCAATCAGCATTTCAATCATACAAAAATTACCCAAAAATCTAGCAAAAAATAGCCAAAAACACAATCATATCAACCCTCAACATATCCTCACACTTAATCAGGGAGTGTCTTACGACCTTAGAAAAAGAGAATAAAAGCTCAAAATCATAGCTCATCACTTTATCTTCAAATATCCAATCAAAAATCAAGAAGGGATCTAGCTTCATCTTTAGAAAAGAAAATCAATATATCTAATCCATTATTCAAGAAAAAAATCCCAAAGCAAGAGATCATGAACAATACTTAATCAAACCAACCAAATTTAAACAAACTCTTAATATGAGAGTTTCTTCATTTGAATCCATTCTTTTATCATCACCATAGATCTCTAAAAATGTATCTTCTCAAACAGTTTGAATATCCAATCATGATCCCATCATACAAATAATAACACAATACAATAGGTACTAAATACAAAAAAACCATCTAAATGGCACCTTTGAAAGAGAGATATCACATTATAAATAGTCAAAATACATCCAAAGATATCAATGAAGGTGATTTCTCTTAAAACCTTGGTGGTTTCAAAAATGATCCATGGATAGAGATTCATCTACGAAAGTCTTGGGAGTATTTTGGAAAAAAAATTACAAGCAATACATTCTCTCCACCAATACAAGATATCAACTAGGCAATCAAAGGGCATGAAAGTACAAAATATCTCATTGTTGGGGATTAATATCCACATTCACATTCATACAAAAATTTGGGATTGACTTTTGATCATTAAATGTGAATTCCAGTGCATCTAGAGAAGATAACAAGCAAAGTTAGCAGTCAATCTCACATTGAAGGATTTGAAGATTGAGAATACTTCTAAGTGTAGATAATTCTTAAAAGCTTGGCCACCATTCCCCTAGAATTGGCAGCCATTTTATTTGAGTTCAAGTTAGGGAATCTACTAACCTCCATCCTTGACATCTAAGGATCTTGAGATCACAGTCTGTGTAACCAATAACCAACTGAGGGGGATGAGGGATAAAAGTGGTAGAAGATGGAAGAGAAACAAGAAAGAGAGGGTGAAGAGATGGATAAGCAAAATCATAAAAGGAGAAATGGTTTAAAGAAGGATAGTCTATTAATTTAGGAGAATCAGCTAAAAAGGTTGTTAACAAGTATACTGAAAAAGTGGAAAGAACAATTATGGATGGGAAAAAACAAGGAGGACAGGAAAAGACACAATCCTCCATAAAAGAACAACGGGTGGGGTGAAAATAGGGATTTGAGGGGCATCTTGGGGTTGAAAAACAAGGGATAGAATAATATGTGGAGTAGATTGATACATAGATAGGTAGGCTTCATGTCTATGAGCCATTTGCTAATAATAAGATAAACAAGGCAGTGATGGTTCTATCACAAATCTATAATGATAGGCATCAAAGAAAGATGAATCAAATGGAGGTTGTTTGGAAAGGTAGACTAAGAGATCCACCCTCAGTTGGTTAGTGTTTTTTTGCACATGAGCAAAGGCTTTGGTTTGACATTGATTCAAAATCACAAAATCAATCATTGATGCCAAGAAGCTTCAGGAAAATTAGTCACTTTGGAGGAATATATCTCAAACATTTGATCTATTTGCAACTCTAAATATCTGACATATAAAACAGCTTTCAATACCACATCTTCAGCATAGGAAGACAAATCTTCATTTTCTAGGATCAACAAATCACCTCGCAAGTACATGTAAGATACAATCATAGTATCTAGAGTCACTAAATCTTCAAAGACCATTCTAACCACCTCAGTCAATAAAATTAGAAGACCAAGCTCTACTCTAGCTATTCTCTGGAGCATAGAAATCCATTGTGGAAAGCTTAATATAAAATGCCACCTTATGTTGCTAATAGTTCACAAAGAAGGAGTGATATGGAGAAATAAATTCTTGGAACTTCTCAAAACAAGTCCATAACAAATCCATTCTTGACTGAAGCCTTTCCACCTTGGCTTGGAATAAAGGACATAATGTCGCATTTCTTTGAAGAATAGCTAAATTTGCAGAGGATAAGGAAGGAACTGGCTACACTGTAGGACTCTGTGAAGTAGAACGGGACTGAGCTAATTGTTCCTTAAGCTATTGAATTTGAGTATTATTCTAGTCTATGGTAGTATTGGCCATTTTGAGCTTTTCCATTTGGACAGCCTATCAAACTTTCAAATATTGGGCTTCCTTCAATAACCTATCCCTCTCCTTAGTCTCACAGTAACCACTTTAGATTTGACACCTGCCAATTAAGCTTGCAAAGTAGACATCTCTTCTTTTTGGGCATCAATGACCTTAGTCAATTACTCCATCTATGTACAAAGGTCATAAAAGTTTTCTATAATAGAGGCTAGCTTAGTATTAGCCTTGTTTGATTACTCCTTGCCTATTGTACCTTCTCGTGAAAAGAAGAATAGAGTTGTTGAATATAAGCGGTAACTAAGAGGTCAATAGATCTTTTGCCACCACACATTGTACCATCGAAGGAATGAAAATATCTAGAGTACCATCTCTATGAGCTATGAAAAGATTGGGCATTGTAAGGAAAGCAAGTAGCTAACTGCAAGATGATTGAACAGGAACTTGAACTAAAGGAGTGGAAACTAGTACTGATTCAACCACTGGGTTAAGATGTTTTCTCTAAATGACCAAAGGAGGAGGATGAGTATCCCTAATAATGACATTAGATTCTTCACTAGGAGGAGGAGGGATCACTAGAGAATCAACTGGTGTAGCAAGGGAATTTCCTTCATAGGGGTAGCATATGTCAAGAAAGCATAAAGGTAGGAACCAAATGTTGTTGAGAATTAGGCAATCACACCTAGTGTTGCCCCTTTTATAGAGCAATCGGGCTAAGGATATGCAAGCTTGCTCAATCCTATAAGCATAGTGGTGGAAAGTGCTACATATCTTGAAGGTACAAAGCATTGTACTTGCCTATCATTTGAATGCAATTTTATAGTACTTTTGTCCTTTCACTCAAGTATCTTTGTCATTGTCTACCATACATAAGATTTGTCTTTATGAATAGTGTTAGATTGGAATGTGCATGGACTTTGGGACTTTAGGGGGGTCTTGGCCCCAAAAATTTAATGATTTGGGGCAATCTTGGAACCTATTTCACTTGTGTAACAAGTCCTTTGTAATGTCTATGTCTTCACGAGTCTTGTCTACATATTTCATCTACCATAGCCATGCTCTAGATCCATGTATCTCAACATGGTATCAGAGCCATGGTGAGCATGGCTCAGCTCCCTTATCTACTCTTCCATCTCCTATTTGTCATTTCTTAGCTCAAGTCTAGCTAATGAGCTCATTCTCACCTCCATCTCCACTTTACCTTCTTGTCTACTATAGCTAGACTCTTGATTCCAATCGGGTGTTTATGGGTGGGTTCAACCCAGCACAGAATTTTGACACCTATTGTGTCATATCCATTAGAGGCGCGTACTTTAGGAGTGAAATGAGCTTTGAATAATACGCATCAAGGGATAATCCTAGCTGCTTCAAGTCATAGAATTCATTCATCTTTTGTGTATGGTAGGTAGGTGGCAGATACCTCCCTCACACAGCTTCCTTAAGCTTCTCCCAAGTGACTGTCCCCTCCGAGATTGCTTGGTCTCTGCACCACTATTTTCACCAAATTCTCGCTTCACCTATAAGCTTAAGTTTGGCGAGCATGGCTTGGTTAGCAGATGCAGTTCCTACTGCCTCAAAATAGTCCTCCATGGACTCAATCCAAATCTCGGCGTCGGCTTGAACAGTCCTTCCCTTGCCATCAAACTCGGGTGGCTTAATTTGTTTGAGAATGAACTTCTTCTCTTGAATCACAGCTGTACTTAGTGCAGGAGTTGGACTTGGAACCTGCGCTTGGGGTTGTGTCTAGACAATAAGATCCTTTATGTTTATAGAGTGGGGTCATGGATTTTCAGGAATCGATAAGTCATAGGAAGCCTGGGGTATCCCTTCCTTTGATACCCATTCTTCTCATAGCGCCCTAACACTTTGATCTTGTCGGCAGAGATCACCCGGGTCACTTCTTTATGGACGTACTTGTTCTGCTTGACTTGCCGACCGCTAACATGCAAACTTGTGTTTGCGTGAGCTTCGACAAAGATGAATAACTTCACGATCTTTAAATCCTCCATCAACTTGATTCTCTTCAAGTTGGTCTTAAGGTACATGAGACCGTGGGTGGGCTGCTATGTAGTATATTCCTAAATCTCTCGTCCATCTCCGCTCCGCATACAGGGGTGAAGGATTATAGATGTGGTCCAGAATATTCATCATGCCTAGCCTCTTATGATAATCCGAAGCATGCATTGTAGTCATGAACATAACCTGGAACACCAGGAACTTGCTCCATGCTTGGTGACTCTGCAACCCAGCATCCATAAGTGAGTAACAAAATGTTTTCAACAGAAAACACTACTATATTCTACTCACCTACCCCTGACTATCCACTTATTCCCTTTATTTTCCTCCAACAAGTTCCCTTGTAATCTTAGATCTCGTTGGTTTGCTCTGATACCAACTGTAACGTGTCCGGTCGTCCACTTGTGGGACACGTCTTAGTAGCCCATTAGGAAGAGGGTCTAGAAAGCTCCACCTGGCACTCGCAAGGAATGTCACAAGGTTTGCGATCTAGGTCTTCCCGAGTCTGCCCCAAGTGAAAGTGTCCGGCCGTTCCCACTTAGGATCGACCTAAAGTCATGGTTCCTTTCCAATCAGCAAGATCTCTAGGAAGTAACTAGCATCGAGCTCCAGATGAACCACTTTGCATAGGAACAACAGAGTTGAAGCGGATTCATGCTGCACTTGGTTCATGGAGAATGAGAAACGTGAGGGATGCGAAGCTCAACCTCTCTGCCATAAGGCATAGTCCCATTCCTTTCCCCTAAAACAGCATAAATCAGGATTCTAAATCTATTGATACTAGGTCTTTGTAGTCTCGATATCTCATCATTTGAGAAAAGTTCCTAGCTAACCGGGACCACCCTTCTTCCATAGGACGGACCCAAGTCACGTCCACCATAATTTTCTCAGTTTGCTTTAGTTATCTAATTACCTACCACATTAGTTTGACATGCAAAAGTAGCTTCCTTAATTAATCAAATTAATCACGGGTTCCTTCACGTAACTTAGGCACTAACACAAAGACAATGTCAAGAAAGTTCCTTTTTCTCAAATATATGTTCTTTATTTATCATAGTCGCGGAGTACATCAATTATCATGCCCGAAGGCTATCCCAGCAATCTACAGGATTGTTGCTCCAAGTTCCGCCCGTTGACTAGTACATGGGCCTCGAGATCCCATCTCAAGTCACGTCAGCCTCTTGTGTGAGATCCAGAGGCAAGGAATTTACAGCTAGAGCCTCCCTTGGTACCCAAGCATCCTTCCACTCCAAGTAGCACCCACGGAAAGACCTCTCGTGGTGGGTTAGGTCCATATACTAGGCACAGCTAACAACCTCCTTGGACAGGGTCAGGCAGACAGTTGGAGGTAACCGTTCTTGCCTCTCCCTCCAGGCTTGTAACGTGAAGCATTAAATTTTTTTCCTTGGATTAATTCCTTGAGCAAAGGAGATCAAACAGTGTGCCTAAGTGTACAATCACAAACAATTCAGAGGCCATTTGTACAACCAACTGCTAAGGTGTGACTCCTTTTTCCCGGGTGCTCCCAACACCCGATCCTGGATCGTTCACGACTTGGCAAGATCCCAATAATCTTAAACAAGATCATGCAAGCAAATTTTCTTGGTAAGTTGACTTATGTTGACTTGCTCTTCCCCTTGAGTTTTACCTTATGGTATCTTAACCCTAACCAGAAGCATTAGCTGGTCAACCAAGGCAATGGACATGCCTTATTCACAATCTGACCAAGGGTCTTTTATTCTTCCAGTTCTAACCAAGTTTAGTTAACACACTTGACAACGCAAGACTCTTCATCTAGGCCTTTGGGATATGGTCTAGAGGCATGCATCCCTTCCATCTCTCTTAGTGTGGTACTATGCAGAGTTTTCCAATCATCCTTACCCATCATGCGCATGGTGTGTTTAGTATATTTGTACGTCCTAAACGACCTTTAACTCTCTTCATACCTGGCAACAAATACTTATTCCTAATGCACCGGATCACATGTGACTTGCGTATATGAAAGTCAAGGTTTCTATCCATCGGTGCAATTGCATCTTACAAACGGAAACTAACATTTCATGTGTTTCTTTTAATCATGGTTGCGAAGCATGAATTCTGAATGACTAATCATGCACTGAACTGGTTTGAAAGCTATTATTTTATGTGAAATAATGTGAAAACCTTATCATTTTATGTGTGTAAAAGCTATCATTACATGCAAACTCCATACTCTACCATTTCATGCATGCAACCTAGCACTTAGAGTAAACAAAAAGTCCTAAGCCTTGTTCTTGTTCCATGCATGTAGCTACCCTTTTTCTCTTCTTCTAGAAACAATATGGATTATGCTTAATCAACATTGATTATAAAACCTAGGATATTCAAAAAGAACCTGGGTTTGATTCGTGATCGTAGGGGCATTTGTTGTATTGGTCACTCCACTCGCCTCTCCCGCATTATCGGTACCAATGGTAGCTTTGGCACTTACACTTCCTGCGGCTCTCTTTTTGGGAGCCATTTTCCACGCGGAGTTTAGATAGTCCGGTCCTTAATGGCCTTCAAGATGACAGGCTCGGGAAGGAAAGGTTGTGAAGAGGGGTCCTTCGTCAATGAGGGGGTGGCTTGATAGTGGCTCCTTGTAATATTCCCGCGATAATATTTCTAAATCCCATGATACTCACACGGTCTCCACGGGCCAAATTGAGACTTGGAACTATGGATTATTGAAAACCTGTGCTCTTCATACGAACCGCCTCTTAGGAGGCCAAAAGGATAATTTTTTTAGAAATAAGACAATTATTTTTTTAATTATCCCTCTCTCCCCCAGCCGACAGTCATGATGGAGGAGAGGGACATAGCAAGGATGATTGAGCATCCTTGCTGGATGCTAGAGGGGGGGGTAAATCCCATGCATTGAGCCACGTGGGGGAGGGAGGATCCCCTCCCCTCACCTATATAAGCCTCGTGGGGGGGGGAGGTGAAGCCAGATAGAAGCCCTCACGCTGCCATTAAGAAGGGGAGAAGGTCATGTTGCTAACATCGTAGAAGGGGAGAAGTGAGCCGCCAACTGCCATTGCCGCTGCCGCCAGAAGAACCGCCTGCCAACAGGCCGCCTGTGGACCAAGCTGCTGCTGCCACTCGTCAGCTCACCCTACCGCCATCTTCATTCCCTTGCCACATGTGAAGCTCCTTAGAAGCTTCTCTAAGAAGGGGGCTGTCATAAGCCCCCTTTCATATTGCAAGCCCACAAATTCTTTTTTGTGGATTTCCCTCATAGCCCTTTTTCATGTGGGTTTAATAACCCCACCCCTCGGGATCCAAAAAAAAAACCCCCTTTCCCGTGGATCCCTCCAAGTTTTTTTAAAAAAAATCCCATTAAGCCTTTGTTTTTCCCCCCCCCCCCCCCCCTCGCGTTCTTACTCAAAGGTTCATTTTAAATCTCAGGGTACCTTAGAATCCCCTTTCTATTGGCCTTCACAAGACACCCTCTTTCCCCCCTTTTCCATTTCACCCAAGGCCCTTTAAAAGCTCATTTAACCTAGGAGTTAAGGCCTTCTTCCCCCCTTTGGGTTCCCCACAAGGTTCCACTAGTCTGAGCTTAAGGAGGAAACCTATAAAGCCTTCTAAAGCCTGTTCCAAAAGACGGAGAAATTAATCAAGGAGGCCGAATCACAAAGGAAGTTTCGCATGCGAAGGAGAAGGCCAAGATCAATATTCTACATCCAAGACAAAAAGGCCGCATTCGCGATGGCCCCTAAGAAAGCACAAGGCACCACCGCAAGAGGACCATCTCCTAACATCCATGTGGACATTTCACCACAAGTCCAGGTTCTTCTTCCTAAATTTGATTAACGTCATAATATTTCAATTATGCATAGGATCATTTGAGGAATAAGGATGCATGTTTTTTTTATTGAAAATACTTTAGCTAATAGATCACAATTGAGGGATTCGGTCATTAGTATTTTTCAATAAAACGAACAAAATAAAGTGAGCATAAGATTTCTATGCATTTCTAGCAAGTGGTTTTTATGCATTGCAAAGTAATGAAATTAGATGAATTAATGTCCATTTTTACAAAAGGGAATTATGATAGTACACTTCGATTAAGCATGGAAGGAATAAACCACATATCGCATTATTGAACATCTTTTTCAAAATGATTCTTAAAGAAAGTTACTAGCAACCATAGGAAATTGCTAGGGTGGCATGAAGAAGATTTAACTCTAGGCAAGTGGCCCTAAAAACTCAAATCAACGAAAGGTTGTGTAAGTTCAGCATACGACAAATTCATTCGGAAATGAAAGTAGAAAAAGGCTGCATGTTTAAACATAAAATCCTAAAGCTTAGTAGCATGAATCTTGCTTGCATGTTATAGGATGATCAATTGGAATTATGCTATAACTTAATCTAGGCTTTGATCTTAACCCGAAAAGTTAGGGTTTGTAAATCAACTTATACGTAGACAATGAATCATGTGGTTACGGAAATGGTAGCGTAATTATCTTCAAGAATAGACAAGTTAAATTTGTTTAAACCTAAACACCTAAAACGGCGAGGTACTCGTTTAGGAAGGGTTAATTCAATGTAACATATCCCAAAGAGCTAACTAGGGTTAGCACGTTGAGGACATTACCTAATCGCTCTTAGTGCTAAAGCTGAAACTCTTAAACCTAAAGGTTTGGCCACATTCATGGAATGTAGGGACAATAGGATGTACTTGCGAGAGATGATCTAGGGTTTCTACCCTAAGGATTTCTCGCTAAAAAGATGAAACTCAGTTTGAACTTGGAACCCTAGGACCGACAATATCGGCCTAATGCAATTAGGAACGGATTGCTATATCTAATCATGATTTCGTGATTATAAGACTCCATTCGATGGGTAAATAGTCCCATAGATTTGATGCGACACTTGTGCAACAAGTTGCAGATTCACATGATCTTGTGATTTGATCACAGGGAAATGGCCAATTCCTCAAAATGAGATTGGCATATTCTTATGCAAGTTATCTTGCAAGAGGATGCATAATCGTCCTGATATAGTACCTTTCTTGGGTAAAGTGACCAAGATACGGGGATTAGGTAAATTGCTTGAAAGCAAAGAACCAATCAGTAAATTGGAATAAAATGTTTACTACTAATAGAACTTAAGGTATGGATTAAATCGGGTTAATAGGGTACGGCCCTAACCCAAGGATATAGGGTTAACAAACAAACCCTTGGGGATCTTGCCAAGTCGCAATTGATCCCGGATCGAGTGCTGGATGCATTCCGAAAGAAGGATTCTCTCCTTAGCAATTGGCCAAAACAACGACCAATGGAAATGATTGTGCTTGTAACAGTTTTCAAAGCACTGTTTTGCTTTGTTTTCTCAAAGAATTAAAGGATGAAAATATATCTAATGCTTCAGGTTGAAGGCTTGAAGGAAGAGGCAGCTTCAGTTACCCCCGACTGCCTACCTGACCCTAACCAAGGGGGTTGTTAACCGCGCGGGGAAGATGGACCGAACCCGCTGCCAGAGGTCTCTCCGCTGTGTGCTACTTGGAGCAGGAGGACGCTTGGGTGCCAGAGGGGGCTCTGGCCATAAATCCCTTGCCTTCCGGGCCCTGCACAAGAAGCTAATGTGACTCGAGATCGGATCTCGAGGCTCGCATACTAGTCTACGTGCGGAATCTTGGATTAGTAATCCCTGTGGATTGCTGGATAGCCTTTGGCGGATTATGGATAAGCCTACGGGCTGGACTTTATGTATTTCAAAGATAAATATGATAAGCTGTTGAAAAGGAACTTGTTTGAAATTGTTTTTCTATGTCAAGTGCTATGATTACATGAAGGAACCAGTGCCTAACGGACTAATTAAGGAAGCTGTTTTGATGCATGTCCAACGAAATGTGGTAGTTAATTAGATATTTAAAACAACTTGAAGAAAGTACGTGGATGTGGCCATGGGTACATCCTACAGATGGGTGGTCCCGGTTGGCCGGGAACTTTTCTCAATCACGATGGACAGCAAGAAGATCATTTTCAAAGGATACGAACAACAAGGGCGCTGAACTAGAGTCAAA
Organism: Lygodium microphyllum; assembly: GCF_053477565.2. Lineage (NCBI taxonomy): Eukaryota > Viridiplantae > Streptophyta > Polypodiopsida > Schizaeales > Lygodiaceae > Lygodium > Lygodium microphyllum. The sequence continues at coordinate 33,503,922 of NC_141135.1, forward strand.
GTTATAATAATCCTAATTTACGCTGTTTTAGGGGAACGGAATGGGACTATGCCTTATGGCAGAGAGGTTGAGCCTTACATCCCTCTCGTTTTCCATTCTCCTTGAACCAAGTGCAACGTGAATCCGCTTCGGACCTGGAGTTTCTGCGTAAAGTAGATCACTCGAGTTCGATGCTAGTTTCCATTTAGGAAATGACCATTAGGGAAAACCCTGATTCAGGTCGGTCCTAAGTGGGAACGGCCAAAATACTTCCGCTACGTGGCAGACGTGGAAAGTCCTAGGTGGCAAACCCCGTACACATTCCATGGGAGTATCGGGCGGAGCTTCCTAGACATCCTTTCCGATGGACTGCTAAGACGTGTCCTGAAGATAATAGGGGGACACGCTACAATTGGTATCAGAGCGAACCAACAAAGGATTTGTTTTTAAGAAATCTTAATAAAAAGAAGTAAAGCAAATGTTGCGATCTGAACATTTCCTTACTTTCAATGCTGTCTTGCAAAATTACGAAGCATGGAACAAGTTCTGAGTGTTCCGAGTCATGTTTATGACTACGATGCATTCTTCGGATTATCAACAAAGGGTTGAGATGATGAACATCCTAGAGCGTATCTATAATTCATCACCTTTGTACATGGAACGAAGATGGACAGGCGCCTTAGGAATCCACTTTTGAGAATCTGCCAATCACACCCTATGTATGCCCCTTTGTATGGAACAGCTAGGCTAGGGAGATGCAGTTCATTCTAGGAAGAGAGACAGATCCCATAGGCACAGTGGATGTAGTGTGCTACCAAGCAATCCTATATAATGATGTACTTGACTATCACTTTCATATGATGATAATGCAATAGTACTTGTCTCTTTCTATCAAATGTCTGTATCATTGTCAGTACTACACAAGAATGTCTTTATGAGTCCAAGTCTCAATCTTGGAACCTAATTCACTTGTGTAATAACAGTTGTCTTCTTTGTCAATGTCATCATGAGTTCTCTCTTCATCTTCCATCCTCCATAGCTTCCGCCTCTGCCATGCTCTAGATCCCGTATCTTTGACATGGTATCAGAGCCCAGACGAGCATGGCACTACTCCTTTAGCTCCATTTCACTTTCATCTAGCTCAGCTTGAGCTCAGTCCAGCTCAAGTCTTCATCTTCTACTCTTTTTTCTCACTGCCCTGTTTGAGGCCTTGGATCTCCCAAACAAAGCAATATCTCCACACGCTTCCTTCTGCAGGATTGTTTCTAAACTCCCTGTGCTTCCCTCTGTTGCATAACAGTTTGCTGTCTACGCTCCAGCATTGCTCAGATTCGTGATTGTTGTCCACGTCTGCACCTGTGTTGGTCGTACGTCCGCCGACTCTACCTTTGCGCTTCATGATTTACCCTGCGGGCTTAGGGCTTTTGAAGCTCACCCCGTAGGCTTGCTTCTCATCAACCAGCACGCCGAATAATCCATCCTACGAGCTACAGCAGCCCAAAAACCAGTCGGCCTGACTGCAACCCACCGGTTTCCATACCTTCAAACCAACCTAAAGAGGATCAAGTGGTTGGAAGACCTGAAAGTTGTGAAGTTTTTTTTTTTTGTGGAGGCTCACGTGAACTCAACTATACATATTCGAGGTCGGAGGGTTGAGCTAAACTTATATGTATATGAGGAAGTGACCCGTATAATCCCCGCCGCAATAGGATCAAGGTGCTAGGGTGCTATGAGAAGAATGGGTTCCAAAGGAAAGGATACCCTGATCTTCCAATGACTTACCGATTCCTGAAGATCCATAACCTAAAACCATACTATTATCCAGTTCCTATAGATAAATGTAATACAACACTATTCTCCTCGAACTAAATGTAACAGCTGCTTTGCCATACCAAGAGATGTTGTACTCCGAAAGGGCTAGGCCCATATAAATGCAATAAGAATTCTTTTTATCAATGTCTATTTTTGTTAATGAGAATTGATAAGAAGTTAAGTGGTTAGATTGCTTGGTTGATAGCTGAAATGAGGAGGAAATATAAATCGTAATGATTAACGAGTAATAACGTTAAGAAACCTTTATCCAGGCACAACCACAGGTATAGATTCCCAGTTTGCCTCCTACATCAAGTACTGCTGTAATCCAGGAGAAGAAGTTTCTTCTCAAGCAAATTAAGCCGCCCAAATTTGAGGGAGAGGCAGGTCCGTCCAAGCAGATGCTGAAATTTTGATTGAATCCATGGAGGATCACTTTGAAGCAGCCTGTACTACACCCGCCAACCAGGCTATGCTCGCCAAGCTAAAGCTCATCAGCGAAGCCAGGCTTTGATGGAAGTAATGGTGCAGAGATTAAGGGATCGCGGAAGGATCTATTACCTGGGAGAAGCTGAAGAAAGCCGTGCAGGGAATATACTTAACACTTGCGTATCGCACGTAGAAAATGAATGAGTTCTACGAGCTGAAACAGCTGGGACTCACTCTTGATGCATACTACTCTAAATTCGTCTCACTTCTTAAGTACGCGCCACAGATGGACATGACACAGCAGGTGTCAAAATTTTGTGCTGGTTTAAATCCACCAATGAATACCCGTCTCGAATCTATGTGCCCATTAGATCTTTAGGACGCACTCATTCAAGCTGCCCCTATAATTTAGGAGATGCAGGCTAGACCAAGAAGTAACAAAACTTGGTCTTATAATGACCCAAATAGTGGAGCATTTAGGCCTCAAATGAAGAGAGTTCAAGGTCAGAATCAGGGACAAAGAAAGAAAGCAAGGACTAATAATGTCAACAACTTTGTCCCTACCCAAAGCAATGGCCGAAACTTCCGTTGTTTCCACTGCAACGAGCCAGGACATTTCAAGAGGCAATGTCCCAAGCTTGGAGGAGGACATCATCTAGCACCTTTCCAAGGAACTGGCTGTGGTCAGGGAGCCGCTACCCGAGGTAGAGGAAGAACCGCCTATGTTGCCAATAGACAAATGTGAGAAGATGAAGAAGATCCGACCATGGAAGCAGAGTTTGAAAGGGCGACAGTCCATGCCGCTCTTCACAAGAAAGGGCTGAATCGCCAATTCTCGGTGATTCAAGGACTATCAAGGTAAAGGTTTCAAGACCTTGATTGATTGTGGTAGTACACATTCCTTTATCTCACCAGCTTGTGCAAAAAGATTAGGAATAGCCACAGTAGAAGCACCTATCTTGCTTGTGGAATCGGCAAATGGTCGTGAGGTCAATTGTACCAGGAAAACTGCTAAGGTGGAATTCTTTCTGGGAGGAAAGACGACTTTGGTCAAATTCAGAGTCATGAATTTAGGTATCCATGAGTGTCTACTCGGAATGGATTGGCTTAAACCTAATGACACCCACATTCATTGTGGAAAGGGCCAAATTTCCTTTCGAAACTCTGAAGGGGAATTGGTCACAACTCAAGGGGAAGATGGGAAGCTAAAAATTCAACTGATCAAAGCATCTCAAATTATAAAGGGAGTCAGAGAGGGACTACCTATCTACTTGATTAAGCTTGTTCATGCAGGAGCCTGTCGTAGTGCCTGTTAAGATGTTCTTGTTCTTCCCACGATAGAGAGAAGGTCAAGTAATCTCCAAGCTGCTCCTTGGGGATCGTTACCATGTCCGCAAGGACGTAGACACACGCGACCACTTTGAGCTTAGCCTCCAACTCAGTTAAGCACTCTGCGACACTTCTATGTTCAACAAGGGCTTGCTCGGTTGCTATCTCATGCAAAGTTCTAAGAGTTTCCTTAGGCTTTAGCATGGCTGGGGGCTCAGGCCTAGATGATCAAGATTGGTCAACGCTAGGATTTCTTATGCTCTTGGGGTTCTCACGTTTCTCCTGAGGTTTTGCTGCTATTTCGTCATGGTTCTTCTCAGATGTGACTGGTATAGATTTGTCCTGTTGTGACAGCATTGTATCCACTCTTGATTGGTCAATGCAAGTTCTATTGTCAGTGGATAGAGTGTTGGAAGCAACTGTTGATAGCAACGGTTGCTTTGGTTTTTCAGAGCACACGGATGTGTCTGAGGGTTCACCGCTATTAGGAGAGGCATTAATGGGTTCATTGGTGGATGGACTCGGTGTTTTATTCATCAGCTCTCCAGCGCCCTTCGTCTCAATGTTCTTGGGGTCCACCACCACCTGCATCTGTTGTTGTTTTCTCTGTTTTCTCCTCTTTTTCTTGGTCAATGAAGGTGCCTCTCTCAACGACTCAGGACCCTGGGCTATATCGACCATTGATATGCTTGGTTGGGCCTCAGCATTTCCCTTCTCTAGTGTGTCCTTATGGGACATAGCCGCGGTTTGCTGAATAGACTTGCCCGGTTGTGAGGGCACAAGTGTCGCTCTTTTCGGAGAGTCTAGCTTTTCAACCAACTCCCTTGCGTTTGACTCCTCCGTCCTAGGCTTTAGGCACTTTGAAAGTGCTGGAGTTGCCGAGGGATTTGGTTCGACACCTCCTCCACAGGTGAACTTCTAAGGACATGTTCCACATAGGGTATTGTCACAGCCGAGGGCTATGACTGCTGTGATCCCTGATTGGAAGTAGTAGCAGCTAGTTTAGTGGGCTGGCTACCCTTGGTGGATTGCGGTGTCAAGTCCCTAGGGCGATCAGAAGTGGTCATGTCTTTTGTTGGTCTTTGAGCACTCATATGTGTAGATCGAGCATGAGTTGATTTATTCACATTAGGTTGCTCATGCGTATCCTTGAGTCGAGAGCTACAGATGGCGTCATGTCCCACATCTTGGACATTTGGAAACTTAGATGGAGATAGAGATTGGAATTGAGCCGTTTCCCTTGACAACCGCTGTTGTGCTTCCTGTGTCCCTTTGAAAAAAGAGGATGTAGGAGATCCAGGACTCTTAGGTGGACTTGGCACTGACTGAATGATTTGCTTGAGGATTTTAGGCGATTGTGCCATTTGCTTTGCTGAGCGATCAACCTTGCCTTGAGCAATGTTGTGCCTATGATACTTGCTCTCCCCTTGGGAAAGCAAAGGCTTCTTGGGCACTAATGATTTTTGTGCCTGCTCAATGGCTACGTATGACCTCTGCTTATTAAGCATGCTAGGTTGAGGCTCTTTCTTTCGAACACTCATGTCTGGTTTCTTGCCTCGAGACCTAGAGTTTCTCTTAGATTTCCTCCTGTGCTTTTTTGCTTTTGATGCACTCTGGCCTTCAGTCGACCAGGGAGGTTTAGCAAGGGGTTTTAGCACCCAAATCCATCGGTTGCCTGCATAATACCCTTGAGCACGAAGCAACGCTTTGGATATCCATCGCAGCGTTGTGCTAGCTCTCCATCGACGCCTTCGTCTATAAGGCTTGGGCTTCTTTCGTGGTCTTCTACGATTTTTGTGGGGTCCAAACCCTGTCCTTGGCCTTGTCTCTTGACCTTCTTGTTTTCGGCATGGCCTCACTCCCTGGTTCTCGTTGTTCGACCTGTGCTTGTATTAACTCTTCCAGCAAGTCCTTGCTCTCGTCAGCAGGCTTGGCTGTTATGTCAACACCTTCCTTGGCTTTCCCTCGAGGTTCGATGAGGTCACCCTTGCTAAAGGTGGTGACTATCCTCACACCCGGTAGTGTCAGGTGTATCCTCTGTGCTACATAGTCAGCCTCACACTTGGTCGCCCTTTTAAAGGGTCTTCCTAGGAGGGTTTCTTTCCTGTAGCTAGCACTTTTTGGAGGAACATGAAATAGGATAGGCAAGCTTTCCGTTTCAATTGTCGCAAGGATGTTGCACTTCCCCATGAGTGCTTATGGGTGTCCCCTATAAGGGCTAAGAGTTGCACTAGTCGGTGTGAGCTCTGGTTGGCCTAGTAGGGTCCATGATTCATAGGTCAAGATGTTAAAATCTGCTCCTTCATCAATCAGAGCATCGATAGTATGCTCTCTTTTCACGGTGAGTTTGACCCTAAGATAAGTAGGTGGTACTATGTCTTCATCTTCCGGGTCCTAGCTTGTAAATTTAAGCCTTCTGACAGATGCCCTTGAGTTCTCGTTTGCACGACCAGATGTGGATTCTCCACTGCTGTCTTGGATCGTCAGTGCAGTGCTATTCACGGTACATCTCTCGTCAAGAGTGTCATGTCTAGTCATCTTCGCATTTATAGCTTGCTGAAGTTGCATTCCGCTCTAACTAGACATGGTATGAACACAATGTCTTTGTGTTCTCGTGGTGTGGCCTTTTTGCCCTTGATGGCTAGATTGGCCCATTGATGTTCTAGGGTCTCTGTTTCTCTCTGTTCGGGTGTGGACTTTTGGCTGCTCTTTTGCAAGTGAGACTCCATGCTCGTGTAGAGCCATTACTTCACTAGGGTCCAATTTGGAAGACCTGTCACGGCGCGCATTTTCTCTCCAACCTACTTGGGGGAGGTGCAGAGGGGGCAGAGCCCCCTCTACGGGGGTCCCGGGGGGGGCAGTCCCTCCCGGCCCGCAGGGCCGTTACGGTAGACGCCATATGCAATTTGGAGGACTGTTTATAGCCAAATTTTGAGCTACGTGCTCTAAAATTTAGCCCAGTTATGGATCTGTGATGTGCCTTCAGCTCTACGTAGCCTTAGGGGTCAATCTCGGGGTTTAGATGTATCAGAATTTGTGTTCTAGACACGTGTCCGATTTTGACAGTTTTCTGTCCGATTCTTAGATGTTCGATTTTCAGGAGTCCGATTATCAGAATTGGACGTCCGATTTTGGGTTCGTCCGATCGGCCCAATGGTCTGATTTTGGTCACGTCCGATTCTAGGAGTCGGATCAAAAAGTGGTCCGATTCTGGGAATCGGATCGGACAGGGTGGTCCGATTCTGGCTGGTCCGAGTTTGGGACTCGGATGACCTGGTCCGATTGTAAGTGGTCCGATTATGGACTCGTCCGAGTGTCCGAGTCGGACGGATTGGTCTGAGCGTCCGATTCTCAAAATCGGACGGGTTGGTCCGAGTGCCACGTGGCACGTCCGATTCCGAGCTAGTCCGATTTTGGGAATCGGACCAGACTGGTCGCGGTCCGATTCTGGAAATCGAACGGTCCGACTCCAGAACTCGGGTAGTTCGATTCTAGAAATCAGACCATTGCGAGTTGGTCCGTGTGCGTTGGCGGCGGGCGCGATTCCCACACATTTGTCCCCTCCTCACTGCCTGGTGCACAAAATCACCACAGACTTTCTAGATCTGATCAGGGCACTTGTTGGAGAACATTAGACTCACCCGGAGCAACACGAATCACCGGTGCCTAGAAATCGGGGCAGCGCTTCCTCGTCCTGTGAACCAGAAGTTCTCTCTCTCTCTCTCTCTCACAAGGCAAACCAAGGCAATGAGGTATGTCCTGGCCTCCCAGGCCTCTTAAGGTCCTTTCCCAGCATTGTAGAACCTTACAGCTAGTTTCCTGTCCCTATCTTGCCCAGAAACTTGAATCTGGTCCCCTGTTTTCCTGTTTTAGCCTGTTACACAGCAACAGAAAACCCCACTGTTTGCCTGTTTTTTCTTCTTTTTCTTTGTTTTTTCCTACCCTAAATGCATCCAAATCACAAAATAAATACCTATACTACTCCATTCCACAACATAAATCTCAGAAAGCAACAAACTTACTTTCCAAGGAGATCGAATACCATCTTCAACCCCCTCGTTTCCTACCTATCTACCTCAAGCACCGGTTCGGGGGAAACCCCTTACTTTGATGCTCGATTCGAAGCGCGCAAGCGCTCAAGGCTTGAATCCGTTGGTCCCGATAACGGAACCAAAATGTGGGAGCTTTCACTCAATCGCCAAGACCCACGGACCGCTTATTGTTTCAAGCGTTCCAAGCCGAGCACTAATGGCTACCTCTCACATAACCGACGCGCTATCCATATCTACGGGTGTAGTGAGCTTACCTCCGTGCCGTTCGAGTTACCTCCTCTCCCGCACACTCCGATGGCTCCACGATCCAAGTGCAAGCTTCAAGCAAGCTCCATCCTCAAGCTCCATGCTCCAAGCTCCATTGCCGCGAGCAAGACAAGAGAATAGAAGAGAAGAGAAGAAGAGAGGAGAAGATGGAGAGCTTCTCCTCCTCGGTCCCTCACCCTCACACACTCACTCCCTCATGCTCTCACACTCCCTCTCTCAAGCACAAGCTCAAGCAAGCAAGAACAAGAAGAAGAAGAAGAAGAGGAGAGCTACTTTTGGCCACACACAAGAATGAGCTTCTCATTCACTTTTCAACTTTATATACAAAACCCTAAATCCCTTTTTGGGCGGTCATCCCCTTTTTCCCTTTTTACATGGCCGGCCGTAGCCTAGGCCCTTTTTCCCATTGTCCTTCTATCTTCCCTTCTTTCTTTCCACCGCCCATCTACCTTTACAAATTGCACCGGGTGAGAGCCCGGCACTCTTTTACAAGATTTCAGGGTGCGCCTTTTTATTTTAAAATGCGCCTTTCCCCTTTTGCCTTTGCCTTGGACTTTTAAGGTTGCCCTTGCGCTTTTGGCCTTTTCTCCTTTTCTTTCTTTAGTCAGGCTACCTTTTTTCCCCTTTGCCCTGTGTCTTTTCCACTTCTTTTTGCTTTCTTCGTGTTGGGGTTAACACAAACTCATTTGAGAGGTACTCTCCCCCTCCATCTGACCTTAGGCATTTTATTTGCAGGCATGTTTCTTTTTCAACCATAGCTTTAAGAGTTTTGAAATGCCCAAAAAATTCACTTTTCTTTTTCATAAAATACACCCAAACTTTTCTGCTATAGTCATCAATAAAAGTGACAAAATAATGACAGCCTCCAAGAGATGCAGCTTTAGTAGTCCACACATCAGAGTGGATTAATTCCAATGGCTTCTTACTCTCTTGAACATGTCTAGGAAATGGTTTCCTTGCCTGTTTTCCAAACTGACAGGCTTCACATACCTTATGCATTTCTGCAACCTTGAATTTAGGCAATCCTGCAACAATATTTTGGGCCTGCATTGATTTAAGTCACTGTACATTAACATGACCAATGCGTTTATGCCAGATATCAATATCTGCAACTACACCGGTCCCATGTGCAAACATTGATGCACTCAATTCAGACATGTCTGCATCCAACGTAAACATTCTGCCCTTCTTCTTTCCTTTTGCTATCAAGCGACCTTTATTTTTCATATCCTCAACAAAGCATCCATGAGGATTAAATCTGACCTGCAAGCCCTGTTCAACCATTTGACCAAGAGAAACTAGATTCTTGGTGATATTCGGGACATGAAATACATCTGACAGGTATTTCTTTTTCCCATCCTGCATAGACAAAGGAATTTTTCCAATCTGCACAATAGGATGTGCAGTATCATCACCAGTCTCCACAAATCCTGGTTTTTCCATTTTTCTTGCATCCTCCATCCATTCTGCATGACCTGTCATGTGGTTTGATGCACCTGAGTCAACATACCACACATCGTTGCTTTCTTCTGCACTTGTTACAGAATTGTTCATGTGCTGCACCATAAACAAATGCTCATTTCTGTCATCACCCTGTCTACTAGAAGATGCATAATTCCCTTGTTGCAATTTCCCATTCATGATGTCATTCTGCTTTTTATAGCAGTCTTTAGCCATATGACCCATTTTACCACAGTAGTAGCATTCAACATTGCTGTTTGCATTTTGGCCTCTTTGCCATCCACCACGACCTCTTTGGCTCCCCTTGTCTCTAGAGTTACCACGTCCTCCTCCATAGGATTGGTTTTCTTGAGTTTGCTGCATATTCTGATTTCTACCACGGCCTCCCGATTGGCCTCCTCTACCTCTGCCTCTACCTCTTCCAGCATTTGAGTAGAAAACAGCTTCTTTTGAAGTTCCTCCTGAAGAAGATGCACCACCATTTCTCTGCTCCTCAGAAATTAGAAGAGCAATCAACTCCTCAAAATCAAGAAATCTTTCATGGACCGAAATGGATGTTCAAACTGTGCATAATCCTTTCCTAGACCATTCAAGGTCACTGAAACTAAATCATCATCTTCCACTGGTGACCCAGTGGAAGCAAGTGCATCTGCAATCTTCTTCACCTTCATGTGGTAGTCATTGATGCTCATATTTTCTCTTTGCACATTATGCAACTCTTGCTTGAGCTACATTTTCCTGGCTTGCGTATTTGTGCTATACATTTTTGATAAAGTATCCCATGCCTCCTTTGGCATACTTGCATCTTGAATATGCACAATCATAGAGTCTGAAATGCTGATAGATAGCCAATACATAACTTTCCTGGCTCTCTCATTCCATGCTTTAAATGCCTGCATTTGCTGTTGATTGGGAACATCAGGAAGAACTGGTTCTTCTTCATTTCTTGCAACAAATTCCCAATATCCTTTTCCCATAAGGAAATTTGTCATTCTAAACTTCCATGCTTGGAAGTTGTTCTTGTCAAGCTTTTCAGTGACAATTTGTGAGAGAGAATCAGACGCCATTACAGAACACTGCAAAAAATTCTGTCACTGCAAAGAACACAGCTTCAGCCTCACAAAGGCAAATCTGCAAAACTGACGAAAGTGGTATTTGACCACACAGTCACTTCCTAGTGACGATTTTGCATCAACAGGCAACAAGGATGATTCTGTAACTCCCAATGTCTCTGCGCACAAGCATACGATGCAATTTCTACAGTAACTTTTCACCAACCTGTAGAACAGTGGTTGCACAGCATAAAACTGGGCCTTTTCCTGAGTGCATGCAGAAAACTTCCGCCTCCAAAATAGGCCCCGAAATGGCCTCAAATAAAAAAAACAGGGTCGCCAAGGGCTAAAGCCCCCTCCCGTAGCATATACTGCCCTCTTGCTTCACCGCGAAGGGCGTCTCAACCTGAGACAATGCACTCTTGCAATTTTCGGCTGTGCTGCCTGCAGAGATTTGCTCCCAAAACAGAAAAAATGAAAGCAACACTGTTCCTCTTACCCGAACACCGCGAGCTTGGCTTGCTTTCTTGAGCTCCTTACCACGAACAAGGCTCTGATACCATATCAAGATTATGGGAGAGAAGGAAGGAGTCTCACTCTTTCTTACTTGCACAATGGGGGAATACACACAAGGGTGGAGGTTGAAAACAGTTTTCCTCTTCTTAGTTGTGTAAGCCAAAAGAACTCTCATACAAAGAAATAGAAGAACCCTATATATGGATCTCAAACCAAACTCAACTAACTAAGGTGGCATACTAATTGAGCCACGAACTAGAGTAGATAATGATAGCTGTCATGTAGCTATTATTCATGGGCAGTGTACCAACCGCATCTGCAACTGACACGTCAGTGACATAATGCACAACGGTCACCCTGGCATATCACGAGTGGAGCTCGATATCTCAACGTGTATGCTAAAGGAAAAGATGTTGTTGCAGATATTGAAATTTGGCACAAACGCATTGGACATGCAAATGTACAAAGGTTGAAATTAATGCAGTCCAAAGGGTTGGTTACAGGTTTGCCTACATTTAGAATTGCAGAATTTCATAAGGTATGCGAAGCATGTTAGTTTGGTAAGTAGGCAAGACAACCCTTTTCACATGACAGAGATGTAAGCAGAAATATCCTTGATGTTGTGCATACAGATATTTGGGGGCCTACACAAAATGTATCTCTTGGAGACAATTCATACTTTGTCACATTCATTGATGATTGTTCTAGAAAGCTGTGGGTATATTTTATGAAGGAAAAGAGTGAAGCATTTGAGCACTTTAGAACTTTCAAGGCTGCTTTTGAAAGAGAAACAGGCTTGAAGGAAAGTGCTTGAGGTCAGATGGAGGGGGAGAGTACCTCTCAAATGAGTTCAATGATTTTTTGAGGTCTCATGGGATAAAGAGATAGTTCACATGCAGGTATACCCCACAGCAAAATGGGGTTGCAGAAAGGAAAAACAGGCATATTGCAGAAGTTGCACGTGCCTTGATGGGGCTGAAAAAAATATGCCTCAGCATTTTTGGTTTGAGGCTGTTCATACTGCTGTTTATATTATGCAGTTCATGGTATGACCCCCAAAGAATGTTTTACAGGTAAGAAGACTCATGTCTCACACTTGAAAGTGTTTGGCTATATTGCATATGTTCATGTGTCAGATGAGTTGCGAAAGAAACTGAATCCAAAGGCTGAAAAGTGTGTCTTTGTTGGATACTCTTTAGAGCAAAAAGGGTATCATTGTTATAACCCTATCACATGTAAGTTCAGAGTGAGCAGGGATGTTATCTTTGATGAAATGAGTAGTTGGTATGCATCTAGTGGTGATGGATTGGATGATGATGATGATCATGACACTCATGTGCAGGCTAAAAAGCAAGAATCATGGACTCTTAGTGGACCAGAGACATTATCTTGTAGTCCTTGGTCTGGGAGACTAAGGAGTAGCTCTATATCTTCAAGTGCATCTAGTAGCACTACAGGTAAAGACAAAGGAAAGAATAAAATGTCAGATGGCATTGATGCAGTTCTTGATGGAGACTCCAGTGGCTTAGAGAGCTTGGATGATGAGCTTAGCATTCCTTCAATGAGGCCTCTAGGTGTGCAGAGAGCACGGGTCAATGCAAAGACTCCATTGAGTAATCCAGTGGTACACAGGTCTAGCAGGGTGAGATACCCTGTTAACAGATTTGGTTTTGAAGGCTATGCAGCTCACCATTATGCTTATATGGTGAAAGTGATTGAGAATGTTGAGCCCACATGTTTTGAGGAGGCTGTTGGTCATGCTCATTGGGATGCAACAATGGATGAGGAGATGGCTACATTAGAGGCCAATAAGACTTGGGATCTAGTAAAGCTATTGGATGTAAGTGGGTTTATAAGATTAAGCACAATGTAAATGGTTCTATTAGTAGGTACAAAGCTAGGCTAGTTGCAAAAGACTATGCCCAGACATATGACATAGATTATGAAGAAACCTTCAGTCCAATTGCTAGGATGGCAACTGTCAGATGTGTGATTGCTTTGGCAGCAACCATAGGTTGGAGGTTGTAGAAAATGGATGTGAAGAATGCCTTCTTGCATGGTGATTTGCAGGAAGAAGTGTATATGGATCAGCCAGTAGGTTATGAAGATTTAGAGCACCCCACGTATGTGTGCAAGTTGAAGAAGGCACTCTATGGGCTCAAGCAAGCACCTAGAGCATGGTCTGATAAGATTAGAGAGTGTCTTGTCAAGGATTTTATGTTTCTAATGCTAATCACTCACTTTATGTGAGAAAGGGAGATGTAGGTTTGGTCATCATAGTCATATATGTGGATGACTTGATTATTACAGGTGATAGTGATAGTGGGATTGCTGAAGTCATGAAGAAGAAGTTTGAGATGAAGGATTTAGGTGAGCTAAGGTACTTCCTTGGCATTGAGGTGATTAGATGTGATGATGGTATATGGCTGTCCCAAAGACAATATGGCTTGGATATGTTGTCCAAGTATGGTATGACAACATGCAAACCACTTTCAGTCCTGTTGGAGCAGAATGTAAAGTTGAGTGTTGATGTTGGGGATGAGATAGAAGACCCTACTATGTTCAGGAGGATAGTGGGGAGTTTGATCTACATGACCATTACAAGGCCAGACTTGAGCTACGCTATTGCTCTTGTGAATTAGTTTAAGCAAGTACCTAGAAAACCACATTTGGATGCAGTCAGATGCATATTCAAATATGTGAAGTCCACATTACATTATGGACTTTTTTATGAGGCAAGTACAGATGTACAGGTGTTTGGATACACAGATGCAGATTGGGTTGGTAGTATGTCTGATAGAAGATCTACCAGTAGATACATGTTCTCTCTTGGTAGTACAATAGTTACTTGGAGCAGCAAAAAGCAATCTACAGTTGCTTTGTCGAGTACAAAGGCTGAGTATAGAGGTGCTGTTGTTGCAGCATGTGAGGTAGTATGGCTGCAAAAGTTATTGGTTGCTTTAGATGTGCAGGTGGAAGGTCCAATTGTCATTTATTATGACAACATGAGCAGTATACAGTTGGCTAGGAACCTTGTGTTCCATGCCAGGATAAAACATATTGAGGTACACTACCACTTTGTGAGAGAGAGGTGAGATTGACTTGGTGTATGTCAGCACACAGGATCAGATAGCTGACATCTTCACGAAGGCATTGGGTACAGAGAAGCTTCAAAAGTTTCGAAGCTTACTTGGAGTTGCACAGATGCAGTTCATCTTGAGGGGGAGTGTTGAGATGACAAGCTCCACACATGTGGACAGTAATGATGGACCGCCTGGTTAGATGGGTCCACACGTCTACACTTAGCACGTTGGTGGTCATTATGACTCTCACATGGCCACTGACTCATTACTTATTATATTCAGATTGTTACACCTATTTACAACTGGCATAGGTATAGCGTCAGCAGTCGACTAATGTAGTTGGTTATGCATTGTTTGACTTAGTAGACCACTTTCCTTTATGTTTTATCTTATCTATACTTTGTGTACATTGTAAAGTGTGTGAAAGAAGAAGAAGAAACCAGCAAGAAAACGTTTTGGCCTCCATCTCTCTTCTTGTCTCTTGAGTGAGCTTCTCCTTGTGCATTCTGTGTGTGTTTGGCGCAACATCTTGAGCAAGGCCCCCCACACGTGATTCATGACAATTCATACCCATGGTAAGGACAATGTGGTGGCTGATTCACTCTCCCGTATGTGGGTATGAAAAGTCTCATCGATCACAGGACTTCACAATAGTGATTGGATAGAGGAACTTCAAGATTCCTAATTGCTTGATGTTGAATTCAGCCCTAACTTTCGGAAATTACAACAAGGCACTATGGATGAGCACTTTCCATATCAACTCAAAATGCTCTCATCTGGGCACATGGTCAAATTTTAATTCCCATATCTCCTCTTTCACACACTGGATCCTAGAAGAGATGCATTCTTCACCAATTATTAGTCTCCTAGGGGTGTTTACAACGTATAATCACATCTCAAAGAGCTTTTATTGGAGAGGCCTATGGAAAGATATTAAGGACTTTATGTCTCGATATGTGCCTTGTCACCGAGTAGAATAAGGACATCAACCTTAAGTCAGGTGGATTATTGCAACCATTACCCATGCTCAAAAGCAAGTGGACGCACATTATGATGGATTTTATCATTGGTCTACCCCCACGACCAAGAAGAGTTGAAACAATATTTATGTGGTAGTTGACAGGCTCACTAAAGTAGCCCATTTTATCCCCACCAAGTCACAATTTATAGCATTTGAAGTGGTTGGTCAGTTTATGGAGCATGTATTCAAGTTGCATGGTTACCAATGTCATAGTACATAACTGGGACACCAAATTCGTGAGCCATTTTTGGAAGACAATTTTTAGCTCCATAAGGATCAAATTGGCACCATCTACAGTCTATCACCTCGAGATTGATGATCAAACAAGGTAGGTCAACAAGTGGCTTGAAATCTACTTAAGACATTTTTGTTATGATGTCTAGTATGTATGGGATTCATGGTTGTACACTTGGCTGAGTTGTCTTACATACCTCACTCATTCCAACATTGGAGTGTCCCCCTTTGAGGCCTTATATGGCTATCGGATGCCCCTCCCTACAATCATCTTTAGTGAAAAGCTCAACCCACATAAGAAATAGCAATTAGACTGCATGTAGGCCTTGCTTGAAAGTGAACCTTAAGAAGGCCCAAGACTACATTAAGCTCTATGCTGATGAGAGTGGATTTTAAAGTTGAGATTCAAGTGCAAAAGGAACTTGAGACTTATGAAAGAGGCATTTTTAATGCAAAATGAAATGGTTGTGGATCAAGGAGCTAGACTTTTCATAAATGCATTTCGACACCAAGAATCCAACGCAAGTGTTCATTTGTCAATCGGAGTCCATTTGATCACCCATTTAATGTCCATAATGTTTGGCATTATGAAATAGCTACTACTCAATTTGGAAGTTGAAAAGCATGTGAGGAGGCCAAAGTGATAGATTTGGATGCGCCAAAAAAGCCACCTATCCAGTGGAATCAAGATTCTAAGGCCGCTTGTCCCCTCAATCGGGTCAAAACCACTTTACACAAGTGTGAAAAGCCAAGAATTGAATTAGTTACTTTAGTGGTTAGTGATTAATCATGGATTGAGGGGGACTACAACATGAGAAATGAAACAATATGGGGGAGGAGGTACACATTTCTTTCGGCACCTTCTTCTCCCCTAAAGATTTAATTTTTTGGGCTATCATCATTTCCCTCTTGCTCTTAGGCATCATATGCTTCAATTTTTCACTCTCCATCACTTCGATTCTCGTAAGAAATGGTGTAATATTTAGAAAAATAAAAAATCAGTCTTCCTCTCCTATTTCTCTCTCCTTCTTGCTTCTTGTTCATATGACTATTTATGAGAGAGAGAGAGAGGTCTGATTTGATGAATCAATTATGATGGGCGATGGTTTGGAAGCGTAATGGAAAGTAGATCGAGTGATTTGGAAGCATCAATGGCACTTGGAAAATTTTGTCACTAGCTCCATTTCCTCGAATTACGAGACATACATAAGCGAATTTTCAAGTAAGTGATTGTTATTTAATTCTTATGATGAATCGTTAGTGCATATGATGAGAAAATGATTGCAAATGATTGAAACATGTTTAGTGATGTCTGCAATGTCAAAAAATCATTCATTTTCTATTCCATATATTAAAAATAATAAAACTTCAAAATTCAAAACGTGGGATTTAATGAAAAAATGGTATTGTTTTTGGATTTTGGGACTCAAATGATGTTTGAGTATGCTAATGGATCACATTTTTCATAAGTACTATAAATAAAAAAATCAATCATTTCTATTAAAATAAATGAAAAATAGTCAAATGAAGAAAAAATTTAGCAAAAAATAGTTTTTATGCATTAAAAATTACTAAAGATAAGAAAAATATTGTGAATGTATAATGAAGTTGAAGCATAAGGGTTTGTCTTAGTTTGCCATTATTCATGTGTTAAAGTGCGTGTGTTGGGGCTCGTCTCAATGAAAAATTATCACAAATCTCCCTACACTTGTGTAATCAACCTAAATGGGGCGTGGGACTAAAATGAAAATATATTTGATTAAGTTGCTAAATTTTTTACATATATTAACATATAGGATATGGCTCGTATAAGTTTTAAGAGGTTCAACAGCGCATGTTAGCCTAGGGACGTTCCTTACCAATGCAACACGACACGATTAGAAAGAAATCATGAAAAGATTATTTGTGCACTTTACATTGGCTGGTTTTTTGTTAATTTCTTTGAGCACAGAATTCCATATACTTTGCATGTGCATTCTAAATATGATATGAGAATATAAACTCCTAGATGCATTGCAATTGTATATCTAGGTGGCGACCAATGTTGAGAGTTTAAGATTCTCCTTTGCTATAGGTTATTTGGATATCTTGGGAACATCAATTAAGTGAGAAATATATAAAATCTCCTAGATCATTACGTTTATATTTGATGGGACCTGAAACGGGCTGGCACTGGCTCATGCACTAGCTGGACCTCTATCATGCGCTCAACACCCCCACGGCCTCGCGGCCATGAGCGTGGATGACACATACATCATCTTCCTAAACATCTTGCGTTTGTATCATGTATTGAAGTCCAACTCTAACCCAATTAACACTCCTCAGAGGGAGTCCCAGCACATTACCAAGTAGCGCGCAGTACAAACATAGGAGGTCCTCCCACGGGTTGATTGCCGCTACCTCACTGCGACTCTCCTACACCTTGGGGATTCGCCCCTCGATGCGTCACTAAACATATATAACACAATATCGCACACATTTTCACTCAAGGTACCAATTGATCGTGTCCAGGAATGTACCATACCTCACTTTCTTTCCCTTAGACCCAACGCCTAGCCTGCAGCTTGGACAACCTTACTCACTCAACGTTGGTCATGTTCCTCTAGAAAGCAATTGCCATGCATCCAAGAGGTATTATGCTTCATGCAAATTGTGAATGTCTATGTGCTCAAACAATTAAGAAAATCAGCATTGGTGCACATGTGAAAAACATTTCTTTCAATGATTTCGACTATCTCTCGTATGCGGTGTTGCATGAACCTAGCACCGAGAAGACCTTCGTGCTACTAGGTTCTTAATTTTTAATCATCGACCAACCTAGGTGGTATGCAAAAAACCACCAAGCTTTTCATCATTTCATTCAACATTTAAACACCTTTTATACACTCTACCCCCTCACCCGTTTAGGTTGTGCATGGTGCATAGGTTTAGGGTTCATTTTCCACATTTTTATTGTATGAAAAGCAATAAAAACTCACTAAAACATAAAGGTAGGGCTGAACTGAGGCTAAACCTCATACTTCAGACCCCCCATATATCCACAAACATGGTTCTTATTTTTTCTTAATTTTTGGCACTCAAAATCTATTTTTCCCCTATTTTTCCCAATTTTCCCTATTTTTCTTGTATTTTTTCGCAATATTAAATAGCTAAAAATACAAAATGAGTTGTGGGCTATGGCCCTTAGGTTCATTTGCAGCAAAAACACAAATTTAGTTGATGTGTCTTATTATATTTTCCATTTATATACCCAAAATACCCAATTTTCCCATATTTCACATGTTTTACGGATTTTACACTATTAATTTCAGTCACAACACTTATGATTTGCTGATTTTCTGAGCATAAACTGATCAAACTCATAGAAAACATCCTCATAATGCATAATCATCCCATGGGAACAAATATTCATGAAGCAAATTGCATAAAACATCAATTTCCTTTGTAAAAATGAGATTACCGTTCTTTGCGGGTTGCGGGTTTTTATTTGTCATATCTCGGGACTGATTTCCAGCCACCATTAATGCTCATGACAGTCCACAATCAGCAATCTTCCTTCCTCTTGAACCATGGAGCAATCCGGTCTTCATTGGACAAGCATCCGCCATCCATTCTTCTTCTTCTTCTTCACCACATGAATCTGCCCTTAAGGAAGAGAGAGAGAGGAGAGAGAAAGACTGAAATCAGAGATCTTCATAGAGATTGCCATTGGAGGAGCGAAGCACGGCGATAGAGTCAGCAAACAGAGGGGAATGAAGCCCCATAATCATTGTGTATGATTGTTCACAGGTTGCATAATGCCTCCATCCCCAAGAAGCGCATTTTTTGGCGCAGATATGGCGCCTCCATCCTCACGTTTTTTCTCTCCTTCTTGCATGTGAAATTTCATGCTACATTAAAAGTTGCATGTCCCCGCCCCCAAAGGTCATGACCATTTGGCCAAACTTTGGTCCACCTCTTCAAATCTTGATCGGTTTCTTGGCTCCTTCCCCGTCCGGACTCCGAATTGAGCTTTGAAAAATCCTGGGCATCCGGCTCGGCATCCGGCATTGGCCAGTAACTCTTGTCAACTAGCACGACAGTGTAAAAAATTATGAAAAATCAACAAGTGTCGCTCGAGCACCTTTAAAGCACTTTGATGCTTAAAATCGTCCTAGATCGAGCCGCCGCCTTCAACGTTGAATATTTTTCCCTTGATATTCGTAATTTTTAGCTATTTTTAAGCACTTCTCGGCACCAAAATTTCGATCTCATTGGCGAGCACAGGATAGGGCGACTCAGCCCGTCGAATCCCACAATAGATCTACACCAAAGGAAGCAGCAAGCTGATACAAAACAAATATACAATAAAACTCAGCACAATGCTCTCACCCAACCCCCTGACAGAACCAAGGCATGACATCCACAAGGAGTAGGCCTAGCATAATCTAATAGGGGATCCGAAGCTAGTCACTGACCCACTGCTCCAACACGGCCAAACGAAAAAGAACTATCAAAGAGGTTGCCCTAAGTGGTGGTCTGAACTACCTACCTAACTAAGGACAATACAACCAGGAGCTCCTACTAGGCGAGGACTCCTATAGCCTGATCAAGAAGTATTTTCTTTCAGTACATTTCTTCTTTTAGGGTTGCTAAGCGTAGTGACCCAAGGAGAACAGGGCATCGGCCTCAGGTCCTGTCTCGGAACCCAAGAACCTACCAAGCCCTCGCAAGGTGACACTTAATCCTTTTCTGACGCTCACTTTTATTTTCGCTCCAACCTTCCTCATTTTTTCTTTTCTAGCAAGATGCCACCCATAGGAAGACAAGGTATCAGCCCTGGGTCTAACTCATCCCTAGGAACCTACCAGGCCTTCGCAAGGCGATGATCAACTGCTTATAAATTTTTCTTTCTTTCCTTTTCGATTTTTATAGGGGTTAGAACCCCTTTTTACACGCCTTTGTATATATTTATTGTCTTTAAGATATTCAAGGTTTCTTTTTCTTTATCATCTTTTTTTTTTCTTCGACGGGCTTCTCTAACTGCCTCACAACTAACAAGAACTCCTAGAACAGCTGCCTAGCAGGCTAGCAGAACAGGGTCACTAGGACTCCCTTCTAATACAGGTCTTTTGATGTCGGGCAATGTCTTTACAGAAGGCAACAACTACTCAGATCTCCCTCAAACATACTGAACCTAATCCTGGGACTTCATGCCTTGGACGTCGGTCCCCAATAAGAAACGAAAAACCCCCTTAACAAGTACACAAACACATATATCATAAACACCATAGTACTCATAAAAGAGAGATATTACTTGGATAGGGCCACAAGAAGCTTCCACGCAACAAAAGGCTCCTTCCAAGCTCTTCTTCCGAACCTGTCTAGCACAAAACTCAAACAAAAAACCATTAACCGCACCTGCACTAAACAGACAACTGGCCCTCTTAGCCTAATGAAATAAAGCACTTCACCACAAAACTAAATCGGCCCGCTTGGCCTAACGAGATAGAACACTAAAACCTCGCAAACTGGCCCTCTTGGCCTAACGAGATCAAACAGAATAGCACCTACAAATCCCTCCCTGGAAGAATCTAGATATACAATAATAAGCTCCTTTCCAAGGAGGAAAAACAGGCTTGTAGCCCTAAACTAAATGCATAAGGTTATGACCCATCCCTCGTGCATAAATAGCAAGAGGTGTACGCATAACATGTTGTCTAATCAACCTATGGGTCCCAGATAATAACGGTAGATTGGTCTCAGCTATTCTTTGCATCACCCATATCAACCATCGTCTGCCATATATTGCATGTTCTGATAACATACCCCACAAGCGACCGGGTCCTGTTTCATCATTGATCACAACATCCAAACTAGGACCACGATTAAAGAAGAGGTCTTCCTCATAAGAAAGATTTGCCAAAGAATTCGCAAACTCATTCTAGTAACATGGAATTAGCTCTGAAGAGACACTCTCTCAAACTCTTCAAGTAGGGTCATAACAGTCCGATGATACATACAAAGAATGGGATTCCGCACTGTGTATGTCCCATCTAGATGATTCAGGATCAACAGGGAATCCCCTTTTACTAACAGTCGGCGAATACCACCTTGTTTGGCAATATGCAGTCCCATAATCAAGGCTTTATACTCCGCCATATTGTTAGTGAATCCTACCCCGAGATAAGCAGCTAACTTCATTGCAACTCTACGTCGGGGGTCTCGGATTACTACTCCAACACTTCCTTTTTTATTAGGGCCCCTGGATACTCCGTCAAAATATAATGTGTACGTCCATAATGGGTTTACACAGTCGGCCATCAGGAACTCCTCTATTCGTAATTGTGGTAATCAAAGTTTAGCATGTTGAGAGGATGAACTGACGGCTCCATCCCACCTTCTTCATTGAACTCAACAAGGATACTTGTCAACATTCGTAAGCAGTGATGGCAGAAGACTTTGATCTCCCACACAAAGGTTCCGTCTTCTTGCTCAATCACCTTATATCCTTTGCTCCACCAGATGAGTTTCCCCTGATGGTATCTTTGCTCCAGATATGGGTGCTCCAAATAAGGGATTAACCGACCCATCAACCAGCTTTAAGCTCTTCCGCAGGTCTCAGATCATTCCTAGCATGGACCTACAATGCATTTTCTTTGTATTAGCATACTTAGAAGTAATAAGGTTTAATCTTATTAAGATTAACCTTATTCTTAAACTCTACTCCCTGTAGATCAACTAATAGGGCCGTAGACCTATTCTTCCCTAACCTGACAATCTTGTAGGGGCCATCCCATTTAGGTTCCAGCTTCCCTTGAAACAACTCCCTATGCGCATCGTAATAGAGGACTAATTGGCCTTTTTTAAAGCTATATTTCTTTGCTCTAAGGTCATGCAACTGCTTCATGCGACGTTTAGCCACCTCTTGGTGTAATAGGCTTTGCAGCTTAATTTCATCGAGGTGTGCTAAAGTCGTGAAACGTTCTAACAGGGCATCCTCATTACCCAAAGAATGGTTTATTGCGAATCTAATGGTTGGCAACTCAATTTCTAAGGGTAAAACGCACTCTTCACCATAAACTAGTTTGAACGGTATGTGGCCAGTGGCTTGCTTGAATGTGGTATTATATGCCCATACTGCCACATACAGCTTCTTGTCCCAATCTCGTTTCTTTTTAGAGACTATCTTAGACAAGATACCCACAAGATGTTTATTAGTACTTTCAACTTGCCCATTTGCTTGCGGATTATAAGGAGTCGTTTTATTGTGCTTGATTTGCTAAGCCTCAGTCAAGCTTTTGATCACCTTATTCAGGAAATGGATTCCACGGTCCGACACTAATTCTTTCGGGGGACCAAAATAGCATATTATCTGCTCTAAAAGGAAACCAGCAGTTTCTTTAGCATCATCTTTCCTTGTTGCACGTGCTTCTGACCACTTTGTGAAGTAGTCAGTTGCTACAATAATATACCTCTTTTGCGCAGTCGACGATGGAGTAATAGGACCCACAAAGTCTATTCCCCATGTCTCAAATGGAAGTATCGCCATAATAGGGGTGAGTGGTCTTTTCCTATTCTCTCGACTATCATGTCCTTGACAAATACTGCATCTCTTAACATACGCGAACGCATCCTGGAAGATGGCAGGCCACCACTAACCTACTCTTAAAGCCTTTTGTGTTGTAAGCCGTCCAGCAAAATGGCCTCCGCAAGCAGAATCATGGCACTCTTCCAAAATGAATGGCAACTCGTCAGGCATCACACATCGGCGATAGATGTTATCAACCCCTTGCCGATATAGTGTACCTGCGATCAAGGCAAACTTTAATGCCTACTACTTAATTTTCCTTCTCCCAACTTTAGATAGTTCGGATCCAGCCTCTCCTATCGATAAATAATGCGTTATTCAGCATACCAGGAGGGAATAGACGCCGTATCTATCTTAAATAACGACTCCATGTCACTACCTTCAGCCCCACAGATTCTTTCGGCTCCCCAAAGTCCACAATACCCTATAACCTTGGTGACTTACTCCTGATCTCATAATCAAACTCTTGCAAAGTGATTAACCACTTCGCTAGATGATCAGGCGGCTGCAGCTTATTCATCAATAATCAAAACCCCTCCGCCTTCGTATAAAGCACAACTTTCTCATAGAGGATATAGTTCCTGAATTTCTTAGTCCCAAATACCATCGCAAGACACAACTTCTCCATGTAGGTATAATTGATCTTTGAAATGTCCAATTTTCAACTAGCAAAGGCTTTCGGATGATACCACTTTTCCCCCCAGATTTGGGCTAAACAGCACAGCTGATACTATGCATGGTGGCTGCTGAAAATATATAGAACACCTCACCTCTTTTAGGTGCTTTTAAAACAGGAGCTTTTACTAGCTCCTGCTTCACATCCTCGAAAGCTACCTTACAAGGGTCGCTCCATACAAACAAACAACTAAAGGACAATAGATTTGTAAGCGGCAACGTTCTTTCTGCCAAGGCATTTATGAATCTACGGTAATAACTAACCGAAGACAGAAAGCTATGAACTTCTTTCGGAGTGTGTGGTGGACCCATGGCAACTATGACTTTGACCTTCTCGGGATCTATCGCAATACCTACCGAACTGACCACATGGCCCAGCAATAGCCCATAAGGTACACCAAAAATACACTTCCGTGGGTTTAGAGCGATGCAAAATTGCCTACACTGCTCAAAACATTTTCGCAAAATAATCAACTGCCTTTCTCTCACAGTGGCTGCCCCTAAGTCATCAATAAACACCTTCAACTCTTCAGGGGATATGTCACCGAATGTCTTATCTGCTGTTCGTTGCCATGAACCAGGCGCATTGCATAAACCAAAGGCCATCACATGGTACGCAAAAGTACCAAAGACAGTAATAAAAGTTATTTTCAACTTGTCCTCTTCTGCAATTGCCATTTGGTTATATCTTGCAAAGCAATCCATAAACGAATATATCTCCCTACCTGCTAATTGATCCAAAATCTGGTCAATAAATGGCAACGGGTAGTAATCCTTAACTGTCTGCTTATTCAGCTCTCTAAAATCTACACATAATTGGATTTGATTATTTTTCTTCTTTCTGATCACAACTGGCGAACACCATTCCGTATGTTGCATAGGAAAAGTCAAACCCGCTTTCTGAAGCTTCTGTAACTCTTCAAACAGCCCGTCCCTCAGTTCGAAAGGCATACGCCTTACTTTCTGTCATACAGGGTGGCTTCCTTCAACAGAATTGTATGAATAGCGAAACTAGGAGGAATGCCTCTAAGTTCATCATAACTCCAGCTAAAAATATCGCGAAAACATCTGCATCTCTTATACGATCTTGGGCCTCTATCGGCTTGTTCAAAGTGATCTGATAGATGTCTTCCGTGGTGGATCCCTCTTTGGACTCATCACTCGATGATGTCTCACTTGCGGATAAATCCTCTAATGTCTCCAATTCTGTAGAAGATAGAGGAGCTCTCTCACTCTGCGGGGGGACTTAGGATAGGCATCAATTACCACGCACTGAGCACCTCTGCCGAATATCAGCCGACCGGCGGGTATATCCACTTGGCAGTCCGTTTGCAAGATCCAAGGTCGTCCAAGTAATACTTGGTAACTTGGACGCCCTGCAAAACGAATCACCCTAAAATCCAACAAGCATTCTACATTTGTAACAGTGACATGGACCTTAGTAATGTAGCCTTCCGGTTGTCTCAAACTATCATCTGCCATTCTGAGAATTCTGGAGGTATCTTTTTGGATCGCAAGACCCAACCTTTCCATCAGTTCAGAACTCATAATGTTAACAGATGATTCCGTGTCAACAATGGCATAATCCACTAATATCCCATCGACATAGGCTGCAACCCTTGGGCAATGCTTCTCAGCATGCTCAAACCAGTCATCACCAACTCACGCAATACCCAAAGGTTCTACGATATACCCGGTACGCAGGATCTTTCTAAATTCCTTGCGTACTTCTGGGGAAAGCTTAATAAGCTGTAAAAGGTTCACATCCGGCTTGACTTCGCAAAGAGAGCTCTCCAAATCGAATTCATGATAGTTCGGTAGAGTTCGCTTTTCATGCCAAACCATCCGCTCTATAGGTCACTGAACCGGCTTTATTGGCTCTTTTTTAACTTTCACCTTCTTCCTCGGTGGTTCCTTATCCTTCTTAACATTGGCTTTACTCTCCACGGGCTTCAGAGGTCCCCCTTCCATGGTAGGATCCAGAACTTGTGTTCCTTTGTCGCCCTGTTTAGGATTTCCGTCGACAGGCTTATCCTTGTCAGCCTCTCTACCCTTTTGACCTCTTGTAAGGACAGCTCGTAGATTAGAGGTTTCAGCATTATTAATGCGCATAGCCTCAATCAAACTAACCCCACTACCACTAGGCAGCTCCTCCACTGTAGTCTTTGGTCATTGGAGTATTTGTTTAGGCATGTCTTCTCGCTGGGAGTCATTTCCTTGCGCACGATGATTAACAGGCCCTGGTTTCCGACTACCTCGCTGGAGGGCACTAATCTTACTCCAGCAAGTTGCTGCTAAATGGCCAGATTTTCCACAAATGTCGCACTTGACATTTGGGCAATTTCGTGGATAATGTTGCCCACCACACCATTTGCAGCTAAACCTCGAAGGTGCACCCTCATCTGGGTATCTACTTCCTATCAAATTTTGTTGTTTTTTAAGAAAGTTGACATCAACGGCTATTTGTCGATACTGCTTCGTAATCATGTTGGTATAATGCTTCATCATGTCCTTAACCTCGCCAAGAACATTGGAAGCGCTCGACTCGTAGCCTTGATCATTACCCTGTCATTCCATCAGCCTAACAATTCGATTAGGCACTGGTTGTTGAACCACATGCATGGTATTAGGATTAACTGCCTGACCTCCACCATTTGGAGCCATTTGACTGCCTGTAGGCATCGAGGGGGAGCTGGTAATAAAGGCACATTCTGCATCATGTTCCCTCTCCCATTAGGATTAGCCATCGATATCCCTTGGCTACTACTGCCATTGGCCGTCACCATATTATTTCCCAATGCTAGACCCATATTCGGATTGGCACGAGAGGCATAGGCTGCTTGTAGTCAGGATTCCACTTCTTGTGCTCGTGTAATGGCAGTATCTATATCCCCCAAAGGGACACTACTCAACTGCAACTGGATATTAAAGTCCAAACCATGCAGAAAATATTGGAATTGGGCAGCTGCGGGGATAGGAATTGAGGTGTCCAACTTACGGAAAACCTCTTTTAGTTTCTTCACATAAGCATGAATATCCTCGTGTGGTTCTTGGCGGGTCACGTTGAGTACACGCAACCAATATTGCCCACCCCGTTCAGGGGCAAACTCCCTTCGAAAATCTCCATAAAATGAATCAATATTCAATATGGTTCTGGCTTCTAAACCATGATACTATATGGCAGTTCTTCCTTTGAGAGTCATGTTGAAGAACATCATTAAATGTCCTTCTTCTTGGATGCGACAGTTAAACATCAGCTTTTGAAACTCCCTGATGTGGAGTTCTGCATCCTCCTCAACTAGCCCATTAAAAATGCGTAGCGGGTAACCTAGAGCCAGCAAATCCGTCGTTCCTGCAGAAATTGCAATGGGCTGCGCCATGATGGAAATTGGATTTGCACTAGAAATAGGGGACGGTGGGGTTACACCTCCTGCACTTGATGTAGACTGCCTTATGGAAGAAAGGGGAGCACTAGAGCTTCCACCTTCTCCTAACTTACTGCTTGTGGCCCCAGGACCACTAGATCCACTCCCTCATGAGGATTTAGCACCGCTACGCTTAGGGGAATACCTCTTAAGAATTTCAGCACGTCGCCTAGCTCTTTCCTCTCTCTTTTGCTTCTGGATTTCGGCTAGACGATGCTTATCGATGAATAACGGGTCAATCTCACTATCCTTTGGCATAAACTGCTAACTGGTCCCTAGACAATCAAGATTCGAGGACCGCCACTTCTAAGCGGCTCCCGACAGATGCACCACTGATGGGACCTGAAACGGGCCGGCACTGGCTCATGCACTGGCTGGACCTTTATCATGCGCTCAACAACCCCACGGCCTCGGGGCCAGGAGCGTGGATGACACATACATCATCTTCCTAAACATCTTGCGTTTGTATCACATATCGTAGTCCAACACTAACCCAATTAACACTCCTTAGAGGGAGTCCCAGCACATTGCCAAGTAGCACACAGTACAAACATAGGAGGTCCTCCCACGGCCGATTGCCGCTACCTCACTGTGACTCTCCTACACCTTGGGGATTGGCCCCTCGATGCGTCGCTAAACATATATAACACAATATCGCACACATTTCCACTCAAGGTACCAATTGATCGTATCTAGGAATGTACCATACCTCACTTTCTTTCCCTTAGACCCAACGCCTAGCCTGCAGCTTGGATAACCTTACTCACTCAACGTTGGTTATGTTCCTCTAGAAAGCAATTGCCATGTATCCAAGAGGTATTGTCTGATACATTTTATCATTTTATGCTTCGTGCAAATTGTGAATGTCTATGTGCTCAAACAATTAAGAAAATTAGCATTGGTGCACATATGGAAAACATTTCTTTCAATCATTTCGACTATCACTCGTATGCGGCGTTGCATGAACCTAGCACTGAGGAGACCCTCGTGCTACTGGGTTCTTAATTTTTAATCATCGACCAACCTAGGTGGTATGCAAAAAACCACCAAGATTTTCATCATTTCATTCAGCATTTAAACACCTTTTATACACTCTACCCCCTCACCCGTTTAGGTTGTGCATGGTGCACAGGTTTAGGGTTCATTTTCCACATTTTTATTGTATGAAAAGCAATAAAAACTCACTAAAACATAAAGATAGGGCTGAACTGAGGCTAAACTCATACTTCAGACCCCCCATATATCCACAAACATGGTTCTTATTTTTTCTTAATTTTTGGCACTCAAAATCCATTTTTCCCCTATTTTTCCCAATTTTCCCTATTTTTCTTGTATTTTTTCGCAATATTAAATGGCTAAAAATACAAAATGAGTTGTGGGCTATGGCTCTTAGGTTCATTTGCAGCAAAAACACAAATTTAGTTGATGCGTCTTATTATATTTTCCATTTATATACCCAAAATACCCAATTTCCCCATATTTCGCATGTTTTACGGGTTTTACACTATTAATTTCAGTCACAACACTTATGATTTGCTGATTTTCTGAGCATAAACTGATCAAACTCATAGAAAGCAACATCATAATGCATAATTATCCCATGGGAACAAATATTCATGAAGCAAATTGCATAAAACATCAATTTCCTTTGTAAAAATGAGATTACCGTTCTTTGCGGGTTGCGGGTTTTTATTTGTCATATCTCGGGACTGATTTCTAGCCACCATTAATGCTCATGACAGTCCACAATCAACAATCTTCCTTCCTCTTGAACCACGAAGCAATCCGGTCTTCATTGGACAAGCATCCGCCATCCATTCTTCTTCTTCTTCTTCACCACATGAATCTGCCCTTAGAGGAGAGAGAAAGACTGAAATCAGAGATCTTCATAGAGACCGCCATTGGAGGAGCGAAGCACAGCGATAGAGTCAGCAGACAGAGGGGAATGAAGCCCCATAATCATTGTGTATGGTTGTTCACAGGCTGCATAATGTCTCCATCCCCAAGAAGCGCATTTTTCGGCGCAGATATGGCGCCTCCATCCTCACGTTTTTTCTCTCCTTCTTGCATGTGAAATTTCATGCTACATTAAAAGTTGCATGTCCCCCCCCCCTCCCCCCCCAAAGGTCATGACCATTTGGCCAAACTTTGGTCCACCTCTTGAAATCTTGACCTGTTTCTTGGCTCCTTCCCCATCCAGACTCCGAATTGAGCTCTGAAAAATCCTAGGCGTCCAGCTTGGCATCCTGCATTGGCCAGTAACTCTTGTCAACCCACACGACAGTCTGAAAAATTATGAAAAATCAACAAGTGTCTCTCGGGCACCTTTAAAGCACTTTGATGCTTAAAATCGTCCTAGATCAAGCCGTCGCCTTCGACGTTGAATATTTTTCCCTTGATATTCGTAAATTTTAGCTATTTTTAAGCACTTCTCAGCACCAAAATTCCGCTCTCAATATTACAGGAGAACTCTATTACATTTGTGTTCTATATGTAAGACATTGTATCATGGGGCCAATCATCGAGGTGTAGGAGAGCTATATGAGCCATGGCATTCTACTATGGGGAGCTCTTTATGTGTGTAAATAAAGATGTTGATCACCTGTATGTTTGGATACTCCCTTTGTGGAGTCAAGAATGGAAAAATGGTTAGACTGCAATCGATACAAACTCTTTATTTGTTTATAATATATAGCCACCCAATGTTCCTAGCCATGAGGTTGTGATGGTGGTTTGGTGAACATAAGAGGCTTGGCTAGAGTCTTAGAGCCAGTGTCGGTGGACCTGTTTTAGGTCTCCACAGATGGTGTGTTTGTCAAGAGCTGCTAATAAGTGCCAGTTTTTGAATCTTGGTTATTTAGGGATTGGTTAGTAAGTCTATGCCAAAGAGTATTGAAATAGATCCATTATTTTCTGATAGACACTATCAAGTCGAGATTCAATAAAAATGAAGAGCTAAAAGGGCTACACAGTGAGCTAAAATCATTAAGAGATATTTTCCTAAGCATAGTAGTTTGATATCACAAAGAAAGAGAGTCTTGTTGACCTAGTCAATATCCCAGTTAGTCCATCAAGGGGAGGAGGAAGCTCTAGTGTTCCCTTTTCCCTAAAAAGTCAATGTACTTTGAGTGAAAGTGTAACCCCATGGATACAAACCCCTAAAGAAAACTCGATCATCATGATGGCAATAAAGAATGAAGTGATAGTGATGGGCACCCATTTCCTGCAGTGTGTAGGTGCGGGTATTTTCATTGCAGTAATACATGGACGGCTAGGTAGAGGCACCTTTACCCCCATCAAACCGCATAACACAAGGGTGGGGGGTCGCAAGATTGGGAGGACCCCTCCCCTCACATTGTGTGATTGTTGTTGTGGGGGATGGCACAACATAAGAGGGGTGGGTTGAGATTTTTCAACACCTTCCCCTCGCATTGTGCAACAAGACGACCTAGGCTGGCACAATGCAAGAGGAGGGTGCTCTTTGAGTTCGTTACATCCATATCACATTGTGCAGACTTTGTCAGGGACTCACCACTGTAGATGAGCATTGAGAGTTATGGAGGTTTGAGAGGTTTGCAATGTGCAAAGTGAAAAATCAATTGATTATCAAATTTTGTGCTATATAGGATACTTACATGTGTTGACATCACTCAATGCCATGTTAGCAAGAACATGCACCCATACATGTGTTGACACCCACTCAATGCCATCATGGTCCCTTTGCACATGAAAAAATGAGTGAGATGCCATGTGTCCACTAGTGAGGCTCCTTGTACGTACTACAGTGAATGCGCATGTGAGACATATGGAATACCTAAGACTATATTTGCCCCCCATTTTTGCACTTACTCGCTATCTCTCTATCACTCTACTCTCTCTCTCTCTCTCTCTCTCTCTCTCTCCCTGGCTCGTATTGCTTGATCAAACGTTCTCACTCTCTATTCTAAGGTACGGCCCTTGTTATACTCTCTTTTGGACTTCTATTGTTTTCATATAGAAGCTTGCATCCCCCGGTCCCTCTTCCGTATGCATTGGAATGGCACAATGTGAGGAGAGGGGTTTCAAAATTTTGAGGACCTCCCCCCCCCCCCCCCCCAAACGTTGTGTGGTCCCCCTCCCAAAACAACCACCAAGGAGATCGGTACAACATGAGAGGAGGGCCTGGAGAATTTTAAACCTACCTTTGCGTTGTGCAGTCCCCCTTGCCCAAAATAAGGATCAGTGCAATGCAAGAGGAGGGCCCCAAACAGCCAATGCGAGGGGGGTCCTCAATATTTTGGACCCCTCCCCCTCACATTGTGTGGGTCCACCCCACCCCAAACCACTAAGGACCTCCACAATGCGGGGGGGGGGGGGGGGGGGTGGCTTGAAGGTTTTGAAACCCTCTACCTCGCATTATCTAGGTTTCCCTTTTCCGATTGGTGTTTCTCATATAGTTGTGTTTACAGATATGGATGCTACATAGGTACATCATATGGAGGGAACTCCTGAGCTTGCAAGAAGTGAAGCTAGTCCTAGCGCTCTAGCATAAGAGCCTGCTCTAGTATTGAAGGCACTCATAGCACTCCAACATAAGAGCTTAGGAGGAGTGAACACAGTCTTGAGGAGATGCTTGTAGATTTCCTTGGTTGAGTGAGACAAGAGCATTTGCTATCACTAGTATCCTAGGTGTTTCTATCACTGCCTCTATGGAGGAATGGATTTGGGCCTCATGAGTCTACCTCGAGGAACATGAGGCCACTTTTTTGGAGCAAATGTCTACTCTAGAGAGGTTCCTATCGAGGTCCTATAGTATGTACATAAATGATGCCTTTGCTGATAAGCCCCAAAGAAAAGGGTTCTATAGGGCAATGCTAAGGGTTCCCGATGACATGAAGAAGTAAAATCTATAGTGCCCTACACACAATCAAAAGTTCAATCTTGTCGATTACTTTCATAGATTTGTATGCTTTCTACATGGGGATCAAAGGAAAGAGCTGATCCAAGACCTAGAAAATATTCAATAGCCTTGTGAAATGGAGACAAAGGGAGTGCAAGAGGCTTCACAAGTAGTAGATGTGGCAACTAAGAGGAAGCTGTGAGGGCCTCTTGTTAAATATGTGGGATCTAGAGCATGGCAGATATGGAAGCTATGGAGGTTGAAAGAAGAATAATAAACTCATGAATACATTGACCTTGACAAGACAAATTGTCACACAAGTGAATTAGGTTCCGTGATTGAGACTTGGACTCATAAACACAATCTTGTGTATGGACAGTGACATAAACACTTACTGGAAAGAAAAGAGTACTATCATTACATTAGAAAAGAGTGCAAGTACAATGCTTTATAGGAACTGAATGGTAGCACTTCTCCTACTATGCATATGGGATTCTGGTCCTCAGCCCTCACTACTCCTTAGAAAGAGATTGAAGTAGGTGTGATTGCAAACATCTCAACAGCTCTCCTCAATTACAATTAGAAGTACAAAGTGTGTAGAGGATTTAGTGAGAGCAACTCTTGAAAGTGTGGGCACACCATAAACATGGCAAAACACTAGAGGATGTCGTTGCAAAAAAGGCTAAGTGTGGATACCACAAACATGATATCACAAACATGATGGACATCTAGAGGCTATAACAGGGGTCTCACAAAGTGTACAAAGGCTGTAGTACAAGGCTACATGAGGATTTTATAAGTTTATGTCCGAAGCATTAGGGCTAGGCAATACAAAGCTAAAAGAGTCTATCAAAATAGAAGGACTGATGAGGTTTGCCCTTCTCCTGGTGGTCTTCTTCTTCTTTTTCATTTGCTCCATGGTCTTCTTATTCTTTGACTACAACTAGATAGGCCTTTTGGGACCTCTTTCTAGCGTGGCAGAACTTCTTGGTGTGTCCGGTCCTTTTGCGGAAGTCACAGAATAGTTGATCCTTCTTGCCTTTGTACATGTTGCCAACATATAATGCTTGTTCATCTCTAGAGTTGCTTGGTTCTTCCTTAGTTTTTGGCTTCTTTTCCTCCTCTAACAGTGATGCATGGATATCAACAAGTTCAAGGTTTGGCATATCGATTAGAGTTGTTGATACATTATTATATTCAAGAGGCGACCTTTTAAGTAGAGCACTGATGCAAACATCTTCTTCCATTTTAATGTTGATCCCTGCAAGTTGGATTAGAAGTCCTTCCATGTAATTTAGATGTGTGGAAAGTGATATGCTGGACTTCATTTCAAGCTTGAAAAACTCAATCAAGAGACCATGATATGCGGGATAGTTACTGATCAGTGGACTTGGATAGTGCTTGGGATTTATAGTTATGGTTGTCTTGCTTCTCTGTTGTATGACATCTATGCTATTTGGGCTGCTATTGCCCATGTATGTCAGAGCAATTGATCTTTATGGCCACTCGTGTATGCACATGGTCTGCTGCTATGTATTTTACAGAGCCTCTTACTTGGATGCTTTTTCATAGATATTTGGGCTTTTATTGGAGCTTGATTCTTGTAGGTTTATTTGCTACCTGCCATTCTTGGCTGGACATATATGTCAGTACATGGTATGAGACACTGCAAAGTTATGTATACTCCTATATTTCGGGGATGCTTATGCATTTATGGCTCCGAGGCATGCTTATGCTTTTATGGATGTGAGCTATAGTGGTTGGATATGTTATGCTTTTGTCTGCTAGGCTTGTCCGTGTGGGAGCTTTTGCATCCGTGGTTGATGCCTTTCTGTTCTCCCCTTCTGGTTTGGATGAGTCCCCTTTGCAGTATGCTATGACGACTTCAAGCTCTTCTAGTCATGCAGACAGTCCTCTTGATGAGTTTGTTCTCTCTGATGAGAGTTCCCCTGATTCTTTGAGCTCCTTGGATGTATTGGACAACCCTACTCATGCTATTACAGAGCAATTGTCCTCTTCTATAGGTTTTACATGTTCTGTTTGCTTTCATTGTGGAAAGATAGGGCATGTGAAGTGTAAATGCTTCAAGTGGATTAGAGAGCAGAAAAGATTGCACCACACTAGACATGAGAGAAGAGTTAGTGATACAGTAGGCGAGACCACTATTGATAGTGGTATGGTGCATGTGGTTACCCATGATGATGCAGCTGAGCCTAGACCATCGTGTTACCCTGCAGATTACTTGCTCAGTGATATGGCCTATACCTTTGATTGGCTTTTAGACAGTATGGCATCTTGTAATATTACTCCGCATAGACCTTGTGTAACGTGTCCACTCGTCCACCTGTGGGACAGTCTTAGCAGCCCATCCAGAAGAGAGTCTAGAAAGCGCCACCTGGCACTCGCAAAGAATGTCACAGGTTTTGCGATCTAGGTCCTCGCGAGTCTGCCCCGAGTGGAAGTATTCAGCTGTTCCCACTTAGGACCGGCCTGAAGTCAGGGCTTCTTTCCTATTAGAAAAGTCCCTAGGGAGTAGCTAGCGTCGAGCTCCAGATGAACCACTTTGCGTAGGAACAACATAGTCAAAGCGGATTTATGCTGCACTTGGTTCATGGAGAATGGGAAACGAGAGGGATGCGAAGCTCAACCTCTATGCCCATAAGGCATAGTCCCATTCCGTTCCCCTAAAATAGCATAAATTGGGATTCTAACTCTACTGACTCTAGGGTCTTCATAGTATCATTTCCAAGTCTTTTGAGAAAAGTTCCTAGCTAACCGGGACCACCTTTCCATAGGACAGACCCAAGTCGCGTCCACTGCACTTTCCTCGGTTTGCTTAGTTATCTAATTACCTACCACATTATGTTTTGCATGCAAAATAAGCTTCCTTAATTAATCAATTTAATCACAAGTTCCTTCACGTAACTTAGGCACTGACACAAAAACAATGTCAAGCAAGTTCCTTTTTCAAATATCTGATCTTTATTTATCATAGTCCTAGAATACATCAAGTATCATGCCAGAAGGCTATCTTAGCAATCAACAGGATTGCTGATCCAAGTTTCTCCCATAGACTAGTACACGGGCCTCGAGATCCCATCTCGAGTCACGTCAACCTCTTGTGCGGGATCTGGAGGCAAGGAATTTACAGCCAGAGCCTCCCCTGGCACCCAAGCATCCTCCCGCTCCAAGCAGCACCTACGGAGAGACCTCTCGTGATGGGTTCGGTCCATATACCCGGCGTGGCTAATAAACCCCCTTGGATAGGGCCGGGTAGGCAGTCGGAGGTAACTGAACCTGCCTCTCCCTCCAGGATTTTAACCTGAAGCATTAAGTGTTTTGCCTTGAATTAGTTCCTTGAGCAAAGAAGTTCAAACAGTGTACCTAAATGTACAATCACGATCATTACAGTGGTCGTTCGTATGACCAACTGCTAAGGTGTGATTCCTTCTTCCCGAATGCTTCTAGCATTTGATCCTGGATCATTTGTGACTTGGTGAGATCCCAAGGGCTTGGAAAGCTAGGTTGCTTATTCCCCTTTTCCTTTGGGTTAGGGTTTGTACCCTATCAACCCTAATTGTCCTTACCTTAGGTCTCCTTGTAAAGTAGATCATGGTTAACCCCGTTGTCCTTGGTTGGTCAACTTGCTGGTTATCTCCTTGATCCCTCGGAGTACCTATGTACCTTTATCTTTGATCTTAATTGATCAAGAGTGTCTATCCCCTTGACGATGGTTGGTCAAGATGGTTCTGTTTAGAACAGTTCCTACTCTGTCTTAAGTATAATCTTCTTAAGCCCTCCTAATAATACTCACAGGCACTTAAGCTTTTACCTATCTCTCTTGAAGTCACCAAGGACTTTGAAATGGGTCCCATGGATCTCAGTCCCATTTGGTAAATTACAAACAACGTTGAATTTTCCCAACAATTTTAATGCACACAATGTAATGCCATGCCTTCATTTCGATGCTTACAATTTTGATATAATCCATGCGTTATTTTATGCCACACATGCGAAGGTACTTTCTATGCATGCAATCTTAATATTATCCTCTATGTAATTATTTACACGATCTATAACCTTCTTGAATGATCTAACTTTATGTGATCATGGTATGAGTCTAGCTGCACTTTAATCTTTTCTGCAGATTATTACATATACCTTAGAATCCATCTTGCGATATGGACATGCACTTTGTTTCTTTCAATGTCCTCTGAAATGCATTTTAAGCAAGAACTTGTGCAAGGAACAATGCACTTTATGCAAGAATTCTTGCAAGACGTTTTTGGTAATTTATGATGCAAATATCTAATCAATTTTACCTATTATGATGTCATCTTACAACAGAAATTATCTCACTCGTTACATACATCACAACTAAGTTCATACCTAGAAGACGCAATTAATGTGATGCATGTGAATATGATTTTACGTCGTGATGATTATAACCTATGATTTAATAATAGAGCAACTTGGGTTTGGAGTGATGTCTTGATTCTAGTGGTATTGATGCCTGATGAACCGTTCGCAGTTGTGGTGCCACCTTGATTCGAACCTCCATCCACACTTGCAGGGTTTCCGGCCATCTTTGTGGAACTACGCTTTAGGGCCATACTCGAAGACACGTGTACGAGTGATAGCATTCTCGCACTCTCCTATGCAAGATTCTCGCAGCCTCTCCTTGGGTGGAGGAAGAGATTTAAGGGGGGAGGGTGTATTTTTGGAGATACCAAGAGGGGTGTGTGACCTCTCTTTAAGGAGGGGGAAAAAGAAGCTTCCAAAAGCTTCTCTCTCTTTCTCTCTCTCTCTCTCTCTCTCTCTCTCACCCCTCTCTCTTCTTCTTCTTCTTCTTCTTCTTCTTCTTTTCTTCTTCTCTCTCTCTCTCTCTTCTTCTTCTTCTCTCTTCTTCTTCTTCTTCTTCTTCTTCTTCTTCTTTTCTTCTCCTTTCTCTCTTTCTTCTTCTTCTTCCTCTTCTTCTCTTCTTCTTCTTCTTCTTCTTCTTCTTCTTCTTCTTCTTCTTCTTCTTCTTCTTGTCTCTTCTCTCTCTCTCTCTCTCTCTCTCTCTCTCTCTCTCTCTCTCTCTCTCTCTCTCTCTCTCTCTCTCTCTCTCTCTCTATGTGATCATGAGGGGGGGTTTCTGCCTGACGAGGAGGAGGGGGGGAGGCTACTGCCAATGATGAGGGGGGGGCTGCGTGCTGATGAGGAGGAGGAGACCACTGTCGAGACCACCAGGGGGGACGCTGCCTTTTAGCCCCACGAGGGGGCTCCCTTTCATAGAGAGGGGGAGGGAGGTGGTATGGGAGGGGAAGACGGTTGTTCACAGCCGCCACCCCTTCCACCTGGGGCTGCATGCCCCTTTCTCCCCCTTTACTCACTCACTCTCTCTCTCTCCCCGCCATGCAGTCGACAGGGGGAGAGTGAAAAAAATTGAAAAAAAAATTGAAAAAAAAGGTGGGGTTCTCATGGGGGAGGCACGGGGGAATATTACACCTTGGTTCTCTTCTTACGGGGAGGTTGATGGATGCATTTCTTTGGGCCTTGAGCAGGATTGTCATGCTATTGGTATAGGGGATATACACTTGACTTTGCCAAATGGGTCTTCTCTTATGCTTTGTGATGTCTTGCATATACCTACGCTCAGTAAGAGCTTGATCTTTGTCAGTCAGTTGCATGGTGCAATATATTATGTCTCTTAGGGGATACTTCATGGAAAATCCATCGTGGTTGCTTGGTATTGGCCAAAGGTGTTAGATATGGCAGTGATTATGTAGTGCATGTCTCTCATGTGGGAGATTCTATGGTTGCAATTACACAGACACCACATGCATTGTTATGGCATTGTCGCCTAGGCCATGTACGACACACTGAGATGGATACTTTATGTGATATGGGCTTATTGCATGCTCTTCCCCATGCTACTTGCCCTCATTGTACTCATGGTCCATGCGTAGCCTCTTTGGCTTATGGCGATCGTGTGAGGCATGCTCCTCTAGATCTAGTCCATGTTGCAGTATATGGACCTATGCCTTCCCAATCACTTGGTGGAGTGTCATATTTTGTGACCTTCATGGATCATGCTACCCATCGTGTTTGGGCTTACCCTTTGGTACAGATTGAGGATGTTGTTACTATGTTTGACAAGTTTATGGATTTTGCTGGTAGTAGGCCTACATGCTTATGAGAGTCATGCTATCTCTCCTAGCTTATGAATCTCTTGTCAGCAATATGGCATTGAATTCTTATGCCCATGGTATTATGGGATATCTCATGGCATGTGCCTGACTTTACATGCAAAGGTTGCTTCTATGCTTACCACAGCTAGGTTGTCTTATGACTTTTGGGTCGAGGCCCTTATAACGGTAGTCTACTTGGTTAATCAGATGTCGTGTTTCTCTTTGGATGTTATTACTTTGCATGAGGCATGGAGTGGCATGAGGCCTTCCTATGATCACTTGAGAATGTTTTGTCACAAATCGCGTGGTGGGGGGACTTGTTCAAGATGCTGTGCTGAACACACACAAAATGCACAAGGAGAAGCTCACTCAAGAGACAAGAAGAGAGATGGAGGCCAAAACGTTTTCTTGCTAGTTTCTTCTTCTTCTTCCACATGCTTTACAATGTACACAAAGTATAGATAAGATACAACATAAAGGAAAGTGGCCTACTAAGTCAAAAAATGCATAACCGACTACACTAGTCGACTGGACCTATAACTATGCCAGTTGTAAATAGGTGTAATAACCTGAATATAATAAGTAATGAGTCAATGGCCATGTGAGAGTCATAATGACCACTAATGTGCTAAGTGTAGACATGTGGACCCATCTAACCAGGCAGTCCATCATTAATGTCCGCATGTGTTGAGCTTGTCATCTCAACATGTTTGGCTGCCATGCATCTATCAGTATGCCACATGAGCCTATGTCACACAGATGCATACTCCTTGGTTATGGAGATGGTGACTTTACGGCTTACAAGTTTTGGGATTTAGATGCCCAGCAGGTTCTACACAGCCGTCATGCTGTCTTTTATGAGACGCGGACACTCTCAGGCCTCTTGATGTGCGTTTAGTGTGCTTTGCTGAGGCCGCATACTGTCGTATGTCAGACTTCTGCTTTGCTGAGGCCGCATATTGCCTTGAGATCCCATTTGACTTGTGTTCAGGATGCTGGCCCTCTTTCAATGATTGACCTTGGAGAGCTGTATGCTCTCCACTATCTTTTATGTGCTGCACTAATGCTATACGCCACTCTGATGATTTAAAATCGTGTACTTATGAGTTGTGTTGCTTGCTTCATGGAAAGCAATCATGGATTTCTCTATTGTCTAGAGCTATGGGATTGCTTATCTCCTAGATGTCATGGACTCAGGGATGCTTGACTCTTCTTGTGAGGAGGTTCCCTCCACTTATTGCATAGCTCGCTTTCCAATTGGGCACTAGGTGAGATGTCATGATTCCTCACCCTGCCTCTTTTCTTTTGTTTTTTTTTTTCACCCCCTGGCCCATTAGCCTTTTAGTGGAAGGTTGTTGGGGTAAAAGGCCCTTGGGCCTACCCGTGTACAACGACCACCCATATTCTTTATTCATATATATATGAAAGTGCAATAAGGCTGTCATAACATTATTGACAGCACCTACATTATGTGTGCTCTTCTCTCCCGTGTCTCCTGCATCCCTTTCATGTACAAGGTAAACTGGCTATCCACCATATCTTTTAAGATAATCATGATATATGTGGGTAGGAACAAGGCACATATATGTAGCTGCACTATGGCAACTATATATATCCCCGTATTCACATCAAAGAAGAGAGGTGGTAGCTTGTCTTCATATAGGGTGGGCGGGTATTGTAGCAGTATAATGAGCACCTTCAAGTAATTGTAAGTGGTGATGAAAACCTTGTTAAAACAATTGTTGAATGTCCTTACAAACACCTTAAATGAGGGAACCAAGTTTCTTGGCTAGAAATGATATTTCTTCTCAACCATTGTGGCCCATACATTAGGAATCTTGGGCAAATTATATTGGTTATGCTCTTTGTTGTGGTATTGGAGGTGCTTGCGAGAATAGGGATAGTATGTGGGTCAACTCACTTGATTGTACTTGCATAGTATTAGGCATCCCAAGCAAATCCATGATTTTCAAAAATGGGATAGTACCATTCTAGCTACCTTGGGAATGCATCTTGGAGTCATTGATTAACACAATTGCTACTCTTTCATGTACTTGTGAGTTTGTAACTTCTATGAAGGGTTCCTACGTCTTGCTAATCCACCCATAGAGGTGAGTGATTCTCTCTCCTATTTTCTAATGAGTAGGTGCACTATCCTAAAGGAGAGGGAATCTCTATACCTAGCATCTTCATATACCTAGAAATCAAACATGACTTTCTCACTCTGTTCCTACCTCTCTTCATGCCTATGTACATGTTCTTTTGGGCTTTTTCTTTAGTCTTTAGTCACTTCGATGTTTAGGGAGAAATCATGCATCCTTTGTGGTTGTGCTTTTCATACTCTCTTCATCCTATCATAGGCTTCCTACTATTTTGAGGTGGCTTCTCTGTCTTACTGCTATTGATTGGAGGTTTCATCAATCATCCCTTCTAGTGGAGTATCAAAATTCAAAAGATCAAGCCAATCCTCTATGGGTGTAATCACTTAGGGTGGGTCCCATGTTACATCTATATTAGGCAGTAGATGGTCTTCACCAAAGGACGAGGAGAAGGTAGGTGCCCAAAATCCCATGTCCTTTAGTTTTTCATCACTATACCATACATGGAAAAGTTGGGCAACTAATTTCTCCCTTTAGGCTCATAAGTCATCAACTTGAATTAGGCCCCAAAGTCAATCTTTTCGAGAGCCATAGTGGAAACTCCTAATTGGACTTAA
Organism: Lygodium microphyllum; assembly: GCF_053477565.2. Taxonomy (NCBI): domain Eukaryota; kingdom Viridiplantae; phylum Streptophyta; class Polypodiopsida; order Schizaeales; family Lygodiaceae; genus Lygodium; species Lygodium microphyllum. The sequence goes on from NC_141135.1 coordinate 33,544,595, forward strand.
TCTCTTCCATCTAATCTTTTTGGACCCTTACTACCATTTTCACTACTTCATGGTGCATTCTTTGTTGAGGAGTGATAACATGTTTGCATAAAATCATTTACTTCTTCTACTAGCTCTCTTGTCACTACTTCATGGTACATTCTCTATTGAGCAGCTGATAACATGTTTGCATATGATCGTTTGCTTCTTGTACTATCTCTCTTGTAGGAGAGCACTGCCAAAATCACTTGCCATGCTTTGTAGTGTGTCCAATCATGCTTGTTCCACTTCTCCTAACATATTCACCCCTTCTTCATTAAGAGTGGTTTCCAATGTGGTTTGTAGACCTATGAATGTGCTCTGCAACTAGGCATTGCTTGACATTTTCTAGCTCTTGAGTCAACCTTGTCACATTTTTTCTCTTATGCTTGAGCTACACTATAGTTTATCTTAGCTTTATTGCATCTCTTCCAATTGCCTCCTTACCTTCCCCATCCCTTGGATTTGCACTTCAGCTCACCAAGTTCCTTATCTTTGTTTTCTAGGTGAGTTAGGAGGTCCTATTGTTGCAAGGTGTTGTGATTTAAGTGCTCCTGGTAAGTTTCCATCACCTTATCCAACCTAGCCTATAGCTTTACATTGTCTTGAAAGACCCTAGCTTTGTCTCTCTTGAGTTCTTTGCACAACTATTCCAAGGTATGCAAGTTTCCTTCTGTGATCATTGCTTGGCTTCCTTGCTCTTGAGTGCCAGCTATGAAGGCATTAGGTTGTCCATATTTCTTGGAGGTTGCTTCTTCTACTAATCTCCCCCTTTTTAAGCTCAATTGGTTCAGCTTGCATGGATTGGAGCATGCTCAACATAAATTGTAGTTCAAGCAATCCCTTGTTTGCCTTTCTCATTCATTGACTAGATATTTCTCATTGCCCAACCTAATGTGTGTTAGTTTTGCTAATGAGCTCTTCCTCCTTCCTATGTATAGGTTTTCTTCCTTCTTGCATAATTCTTTCCTTCTACACATGTCTTCTTGGTAAGATAGATGTGTGATTGTAAGGAAATTCTCATGTTCTTTTAGCATGTTAGTTGCTCCTATTGTAGATTATTCAAGGCCTCCATTAAGGTTGCAGTTCTTACTTGTTTTTCTCAATGTGCTTTGGTCATCTTTTCCCTTCTAACTTCCTCTATTGTGTCTTCTATTGTAGTGTCTGTCTCATCCTCCCTCTCTCTTCCTCTTTTCCTTTTTTTAGCTTCTCCTTGTTCAATAATGCCTCACGCTACACCTTGATCTCCTCCTTACATCTATTCCTTCCTTTTTGTGGTGGTTGTTGTTGTTGTTGACATATCGAGCTCCACTCGTGATACGCCAGGGTGACCGTTGTGCATTTATGTCACCGACGTGTTAGTTGCGGACGCGGTTGGTACACCGCCCCTGAATAATAGCTACACGATAGCTATCCTTATCTACTCTAGTTTGTGGCTCAGTTAGTATGCCACCTTAGTTAGTTGAGTTTGGTTTGAGACCCATATATACAGGGTTCTTCTATTTCTTTGTAAGAGAGAGTTCATTTGGCTTCCACAACTAAGAAGAGGAAAACTGTTTTCAGCCTCCACCCTTGTGTGTATTCCCCCATTGTGCAAGCAAGAAAGCTACAAGTGAGACTCCTTCCTTCTCTCCCACAATCTTGACATGGTATCAGAGCCTTGTTGTGGTAAGGAGCTCAAGAAAGCAAGCCAAGCTCGCGGTGGTCTGGTAAGAGGAGCAGTGTTGCTTTCATTTTCTGTTTTGGGAGCAGATCTCTACAGGTAGCACAGCCGGAAAGTGCAGGAGTGCATTGTCTCAGGTTGAGACGCCCTTCGCGGTGAAGCAAGAGGGCAGTATATGCTGCGGGATAGAGCTTTAGCTCTTGGCGACCCTATTTTTTTGATTTGAGGCCATTTCGGGGCCTGTTTTGGAAACGGAAGTTTTCTGCACGCACTCAGGAAACGTCCCAGTTTTATGCTATGCAGCCACTGTTCTACAGGTCGGTGAATAGTTACTATAAAAATTGCATTGTATGCTTGTGCGCAGAGACATTGGGAGTTACAGAATCATCCCTGTTGCCTGTTGATGCAAAATCGTCACTAGGAAGTGACTGTGTGGTCAAATACCACTTTCACCAGTTTTGCAGATTTTCCCTTGTGAGGGTGAAGTTGTGGTTTTTGCAGTGACAGAATTTTTTGCAGTCTTCTGTAATGGCATCTGATTCTCTTTCACAGATTGTCACTGAAAAGCTTGACAAGAACAACTTCCAAGCATGGAAGTTTAGAATGACGAATTTCCTTATGGGAAAAGGATATTGGGAATTTGTTGCAGGAAATGAAGAAGAACCAGTTCTTCCTGATGTTCCCAATCAACAGCAAATGTAGGCATTTAAAGCATAGCATGAGAGAGCCAGGAAAGTTATGTACTGGCTATCTATCAGCATTTCAGACTCTATGATTGTGCATATTCAGGATGCAAGTACGCCAAAGGAGGCATGGGATACTCTGTCAAAGATGTATAGCACAAATACGCAAGCCAGGAAAATGCAGCTCAAGCAAGAGTTGCACAATGTGCAAAGAGAAAATATGAGCATCAATGACTACCACATGAAGGTGAAGAAGATTGCAGATGCACTTGCTTCCATTGGGTCGCCAGTGGAAGATGATGATTTAGTTTCTGTGACCTTGAATGGTCTAGGAAAGGATTATGCGCAGTTTCGGACATCCATTTCCGTCCGTGAAAGATTTCCTGATTTTGAAGAGTTGATTGCTCTTCTAATTTCTGAGGAGCAGAGAAATGGTGGTGCATCTTCTTTAGGAGGAACTTCAAAAGAAGCTGTCTTCTACTCAAATGCTGGAAGAGGTAGAGGCAGAGGTAGAGGAGGCCGATTTGGAGGCCGTGGTAGAAATCAAAATATGCAGCAAACTCAAGAAAACCAGTCCTACGGAGGAGGACGTGGTAACTCTAGAGGCAGGGGGAGCCAAAGAGGTCGTGGTAGATGGCAAAGAGGCCAAAATGCAAACAGTAATGTTGAATGCTACTACTGTGGTAAAATGGGTCATATGGCTAAAGACTGCTATAAAAAGCAGAATGACATCATGAATGGAAAACTGCAACAAGGGAATTATGCATCTTCTAGTAGACAGGGTGATGACAGAAATGAGCATTTGTTCATGGTGCAGCACATGAACAATTCTGTGACAAGTGGAGAAGAAAGCAACGATGTATGGTATGTTGACTCAGGTGCATCAAACCATATGACAGGTCATGCAGAATGGATGGAGGATGCAAGGAAAATGGAAAAACCAGGATTTGTGGAGACTGGTGATGATACTGCACATCCTATTGTGCAGATTGGAAAAATTCCCTTGTCTATGCAGGATGGGAAAAAGAAATACCTGTCCGATGTATTTCATGTCCCGAATATCACCAAGAATCTGGTTTCTGTCGGTCAAATGGTTGAGCAGGGCTTGCAGGTCAGATTTAATCCTCATGGATGCTTTGTTGAGGATATGAAAAATAAAGGTCGCTTGATAGCAAAAGGAAAGAAGAAGGGCAGAATGTTTACGTTGGATGCAGACATGCCTGAATTGAGTGCAGCAATGTTTGCACATGGGACCGGTGTAGTTGCAGATATTGATATCTGGCATAAACGCATTGGTCATGTTAATGTACAGCGACTTAAATCAATGCAGGCCCAAAATATTGTTGCAGGATTGCCAAAATTCAAGGTTGTATAAATGCATAAGGTATGTGAAGCCTGTCAGTTTGGAAAACAGGCAAGGAAACCATTCTCTAGACATGTTCAAGAGAGTGAGAAGCCATTGGAATTAATCCACTCTGATGTGTGGACTACTAAAGCTGCATCTCTTGGAGGCTGTCATTATTTTGTCAGTTTTATTGATGACTATAGCAGAAAAGTTTGGGTGTATTTTATGAAAAAGAAAAGTGAAGTTTTTGGGCATTTCAAAACCCTTAAAGCTATGGCTGAAAAAGAAACAGGTCTGCAAATAAAATGCCTAAGGTCAGATGGAGGGGGAGAGTATCTCTCAAATGAGTTTGCAAGGTTCTTGCAGGAGCATGGCATAAAGCAGCAATATTCATGCAGTCATACCCCACAGCAAAATGGAATTGCAGAAAGAAAAAACAGACATATTGGAGAGGTGTCTCGTGCCATGCTCAATGAAAAAGACCTGTCAGATTTTTATTGGGCTGAAGCAGTTGCTACAGCAGTCTACATAATGAACAGGACTCCCACTGCAGCAATACATGGAATGACTCCAGAGGAGAGGTATACTGGTAGGAAACCAGATATTTCTCATTTGAAAATTTTTGGTTGCATTGCCTATGTACATGTGCCAGATGAGTTGAGATCCAAGTTGGATCCAAAAGCTGAGAAGTGCATCTTTATTGGTTACTCTCTGCAGCAAAAAGGGTATAGATGCTATAACCCTTCTACTCGTAAGTTTACAGTGAGCAGAGATGTTGTTTTTGATGAGATGAGTAGCTGGTATAAACCAGTAAATGTGATTGATGATGTAGATGCACAAAATGGTAATGCTGCACAGAATTCACAGCAGCAATCACAAAATATTAGTGGACCTGGAGCGTCTTCTAGCAGTGGTTCACATTCTTCGCCATGGACAGGCAGATTGAGATCAGGAGAATCTTCTCAAAGTAATGCAGATAGTGGTATGCAAGTATCACGAAAAGGAAAAGAGAAGGTTGATCAGCCCATGTTTGATGTGAATGCAGGTCACTCTTATGTGGATGGTGAATCCAGTGGCTCAGAACAGAGCATTGATGATGAGTTGGGTATTCCTTCTATTGTTACACCTGGAGTAAGGAAGACCAGGGATGTTTTGAGAGCACCTGGGAGTGAACCCACTTTGCGCAGGTCTACCAGAGTTAGGTATCCTGTGGATAGGCTGAAATATGATGGATTTACAGCCATTCACTATGCATATATGGTCAAGGTGATACAGGAACCAGAACCCACCTCTTTTGAGCAAGCCATGGGAAATGAAAAATGGGAGAAAGCCATGGATGAAGAAATGGATGCCTTGGAAGCAAACACTACATGGGAATCGGTACCTTTGCCTAAAGGTAAGAATGCAATTGGCTGTAAGTGGGTTTATAAGGTGAAGCACAATGCTGATGGTTCTGTGAACAGATACAAGGCAAGATTAGTAGTCAAGGGGTATGCACAAACATATGGCATTGACTATGAAGAAACATTCAGTCCGGTTGCAAGGATGGCAACCGTAAGAGCAGTCATTGCTATGGCTGCATCAAAGGGATGGTCTTTACATCAGATGGATGTAAAGAATGCCTTCTTGCATGGTGATTTGCAAGAAGAGGTCTATATGGAGCAGCCACCAGGTTATGTGCATGCTGTTCATCCTGAGTTTGTTTGCATGTTGAAGAAAGCTTTGTATGGCTTGAAGCAAGCACCTAGAGCATGGTCTGACAAGATAGGACAGTATCTTGTCACTATTGGCTTTCAGATTTCCAAGGCAGATTTCTCACTTTATGTGAGAAAAACAGAGAAAGGTATTATGCTACTTGTCATTTATGTTGATGATTTGATTATGACAGGTGACAGTGATGAAGATATCCTTCATGTGAAAATGCTATTGAAGTAGAAGTTTGAGATGAAGGATTTGGGAGAGCTGCGTTATTTCTTGGGCATTGAGGTGATTAGATCACCAAGTGGGATACAGCTCTTGCAGAGGCAGTATGGATTGGACATGCTGTCCAAATATGGGATGACAGGCTGTAAGCCTATTTCAGTTCCTTTGGAGCAGAATGTGAAGCTGAGCGCAGATGCAGGTGAGCTTCTGGAAGACCGTACTATGTACAGACGCATAGTAGGAAGCTTGATTTATATGACTATTACCAGGCCAGATTTGAGCTATGTTGTTGGATTGGTAAGTCAGTTTATGCAGGCTCCAAGGAAACCACATTTGGATGCGGCTAGACGCATACTCAGGTATGTGAAGTCCACATTGCAGTATGGACTATTTTATGAGACTGGGGTTCAGATACAGTTGCATGGATACACTGATGCTGATTGGGCTGGTAGTATTTCTGATAGACGATCTACCAGTGGATATGTGTTCTCTTTTGGGAGTGCTGCAGTCACTTGGAGCAGCAAGAAACAGCCTACAGTTGCCTTGTCGAGCACAGAGGCTGAGTACAGGGGTGCAGCAATGGCTGCATGTGAGGTAGCTTGGTTGCATAAGCTACTTTATGATATGTATCAGTCTACAGATGGGCCAGTTGTCATTTATTGTGACAACATGAGTAGTATACACTTGGCAAATAACCCAGTCTATCATGCTAGAACAAAGCACATTGAGGTGCATTATCACTATGTGCGAGAGAGGGTTTTACTAGGTCTTATTGATCTAGTTTATGTCAGCACAGAGGATCAGGTAGCTGACATATTCACGAAGGCATTGGGCGCAGAGAAGCTGCGCAAGTTCAGAGACCTGCTTGGTGTGCAGGAATTGGGATTGAGCTCGAGGGGGAGTGTTGACATATCGAGCTCCACTCGTGATACGCCAGGGTGACCGTTGTGCATTTATGTCACCGACGTGTTAGTTGCGGACGCGGTTGGTACACCGCCCCTGAATAATAGCTATACGATAGCTATCCTTATCTACTCTAGTTTGTGGCTCAGTTAGTATGCCACCTTAGTTAGTTGAGTTTGATTTGAGACCCATATATACAGGGTTCTTCTATTTCTTTGTAAGAGAGAGTTCATTTGGCTTCCACAACTAAGAAGAGGAAAACTGTTTTCAGCCTCCACCCTTGTGTGTATTCCCCCATTGTGCAAGCAAGAAAGCTACAAGTGAGACTCCTTCCTTCTCTCCCACAATCTTGACAGTTGTGGTGATGGGTGTGCTTGCTTCAGAAGGGCCACTATATGCACTCATCAGTGAGGCAACCAGAAGATTCTTACCATGGATGCACCTAATGATGTGCATATATTAGCCTAGTAAGAGTTGAACCATAAGTGATTATGGCTAGCCTTACTTCTAATCTAGTAACCATTCTTGGGGATTTTCACATCACTAACTTTTCCCTTGCAAGTGATTCCACTACATTACCAATCTAGAGATTGTTTAGCTTTTGTTTAAATATAGTTCCAAACAGTATGCATTCCATGAGCCCCTTTGTAATCTTATTGGTTGATGTGCTCAGCTTATAGCATGTGAACATGGAGTTGAATAATTGGGTTGTGGCTCTCAATTCCTCATTCAAATTGTGCTAACCATCATTGTTCAACCCTCCTATTTTTTCATTTCACCTAGTTATCATGATTGTGGCTTTCTTTGTGGGTTCATACATTCCATTCTTCTTTGGTAATCCCAAGGCTACCTCCACTAGTTTAGGAGAGGGTACCATTGGGGCAGAGCTTCCTTTTAGTTCATTATTTGATGTTGACCAACCCTTTCTTGGCTTTTTGGGTCATAGGTTTCCATGAAGGTTAGGCATCCTAACATATGCATTAGTCAACACATTGCGTCAACATAAGCCCCCAACTTCCAATCCAAGATGAGCTTCTTGGTCAAGGTGTTGCTTTTGATTATCTTGTCTACATTTTCCAAAAGGTGAAACTTGAGCTCCCCAACCTTGTATTATTGGGGGCAGAAGTTGAATAGAACTATTTCTATTCAAGGGTGAAGATGTTGTTATTTCCATTGTACTTGGTGTCTCTAATGATTTCTACTCCTTATTGGGGCACCTCAATAGTAACCATCTACAAAAAGGAAACATTCATATGAATCATTTTCTACTCAAATTGATAATGGAAGTTAATGCCCCCCCACCCCAATTTATTGGGTGCAATACTTCCTAGGATTGCAAAGATTGAAGGTGGGACAAGTCTAGGTATGGATTTTGTGGGTTTTTGAAGAAGAATAGGAGAAAATAAATGTGCATATGTGCACATGGTAGCTATGTACAAGGTGGATGCTACCTTATAGGGTTTGTGGTAGGAGCCAATGGTGATTGAATTGGGAATTATATTCCAATCCTATGCAATGGTCCATGTCATGTGGGTGTATACCAACATGTGTTAGGACATCTAACAAGAAGTCTCTTAAATTCATCCTAGTGGAAATGTGAAGCTCCTCCTCATGAAGAATTCTATTGAGGTAGGTGTGGATCAATATGTTCTCCTCAAGTGGTCAATTGGGCAGGTCATTGCAAGGGCATGTAATGAGGTAGGGGCAACATAAGTTTGATCATATTCCGATGTCTTGAGGTGTAGCATTGTTCAACATTGGTCATGATTGGGCACCTAGTGCACTCCCACCTCACTCCCACTATGCATGCAATAATGTGAAACACTTTGGTAGAAATCTAGACTTGGATATGTCTAGTTGATCCAAGTGCACATGGTTATCAAGAGTGGTCATTACATGGCTGCACTAGAAGGAGGTGATCAAAGTTCTCTTAAGATCTTTTTCATGGAAAATTTGCATGGTAATCATCTTGTTAGTGATTTATGGGGCCTTTGTGAAAATAAATTTGAATTCTTCCCACAAGCAGGGTAGGAAACCAAGAGCTTGAGTCGTAGTCTCATCCAAGCAACCAAGGTCTGGCATGTCATATCTGAGGGTAAACATGGTGAAGGTCTCATCCAATTCTAAATGGATGAGACTATGTCTTCATCTATGCCAAGAGAAGCCAAGTTAACAAAAAGTGCTAGAATGGAAGGCTACTTGTAGGAAGGTTTCAGCCTAGGTGGAGGAGATGGCTTCATTTGGTTGCCCTCATTGATTTGACTAGTTGTGGTGGCCAAGTTGCTAGGTTGAGTTGTAGTGGTGGCATTGCTAGATATAGTTTGCACAATCAATGGTTCTTGGTTGGCTACTATCATCAAGGGGATTACATCAACTGCAGGAGTCATATTATCCTCATTGGCCTTTTGTGAATGTAGTGAGCCATGTGGGTCTTGTGATGGCGGAGGAAGGTCTCTTATGTAGTCTATCTAGTGGGTGCAAGCGAAAGAGGACTCAAACTATGGGTATTCTATTAGGCTTTGTAGCTTCTTGAGCCTAGGCTCATCATTGGGATCACACAATAAGGGAGACATTTTGCACCTATAGATTAGTTGAAGTTTACTAGCCTTGGGTGGCTAGCGACCTTTAGTCAGTTTGGACAAGCGGGTGGTGGAGATGGGGGTGGAGTGGGTCGATTGTAGGATGCGCCAATATGCAAGAGTTTGGGCAACCCAATATAAGAGTTTCCATCATAATACCCTTGTGCCCGACAAGCATTTGGGGACCAACCTAGTTCCATTATGGCTACAATGCAAATGCCTCTTGCATGTGGGACTTATCCTAGGGGTTTGTGGCCACTGTACATGAGGTTGGTCTGTAGCCTTGTGGTTTGTTTTTGGGATCCACCTTTGTGGCTGGTTTTTGGCTACACAAGCTTGCTCATTAGCTAGCATTTGAAGCAATTTCTTGATTAGGCCATGGTTCTTTTTTGGGGAGGTCATGTCGAGTAAGGGGTTCACCATCAGTGGTTGTATGTCCTTGCTAAAATTCATGATGATATGTATATTGGGTAATACTAGATGTATGCGTTGAGTTTCAAAATCAACGAGAAAATTGGTCTATTATTTAAATGGACATCCCAATATAACCCTTCCCTATCAGGAAATATGTAGAAGAGAGTTTGCAAGCTTTCAATCAACATCACTTGGCATTTTCTTAGTAATCCATAAGGTATGCCTTTGTATGGGTTTACTTTGGCAATAGTTGGAACCAAGTCCAATCATAATAGGTCATGACATTACATCCTATGCCTTCACCGATGAGGGCGTCAATCATATGTTATTTTCTAACTGTTAACTTAACCCTCAATTAAGTTATTGAAATAGGTTCCTCATCTTCACGGTCAAGTTCAATAATCGTGATAGCATGAAGGGAAATTGGAGGTAGTGCCATTGGGGGGTTCATGTAGTGGGTGCACTAGTGGAGAATCCATCTTAACTATTCCATCGAGAAATAACACTGGGGGTTTCATAGGTTTAGAATCAATGATAACGTGCTCAATTTTTTGCACATTAGTATCTATAGTTAATCATTTGTAGGTCTTATTCTAGGTCTAGGTATGAGGTTTCATCCCTTGACTCACAATCAATGTAGGTGCTCTCGATATCTCCTATATCAAAGAATTCCTTATTGGTGGTTACTTCTTCATCATTGCTTTTTTTTTCCTTTCAATGAGGGCCCAATTGTACAGTAGGTTCAAGTCATGGACCTTAGTCTACTTCCATTGTTAGACTAACAAGTTGCTCGAGCGGTTTTAGGTTTATGCCCTAGTCATCATGTAGTTGTTCACTCATGAACTCCAAAATCTTTATTAGTTCCAACTTGTTTGTGGACATGTAGAAGGACATACAAGGAGTTGGCCAAAATTTTCCTACTATCATGGAAATTGGGACTATTGATAGAGTTTGGCCTAGGGTTCTAGTCAATTTCCCTTATATTCCCTTCATATTGTCCATCTTAGTTGGTTGCCTATAATCATCTACATCCTCATAACATGCACCTATTGATGATCATTAGGAGAGACTTGAGGTCTCCAAATTGCCCTATAAGAGATCTTAGAGAGAAAAAAAAGGAAATAAAGATCATTTTGTGGTTTTTTCCAAAAAATTTATGATTTGATAAGTAAACATATCTAAAATCATTAAATTTCAATTATCATAAGATTCTCATGTCTTACATCAAACCTAAAAATCTGGATCTCCATAAAGGTGACAATCATTGACCTAATGAAGATCCTACCTTCTCTTCATAAAAGTGAAAGTGAATATTCAATTTGAATATTTGGATATTTAATTATCTTCCTCCATCCTCATTCTTCTCTTTCTTTCTCCTTGTGACTAGTTTCTACATCATTATTCTTCTTTTTTGATTTCTCATACCATTTGCATGTGAAGCTTCATATCACATTCTTGAAATGGATCAATCATCCAATGACCTTTGTATTAGTAAAAGATATCTTTATCATCTTCACATTGAGTAGACAATGATAGTATGAATCAATCAAAGAAAGAAATGAATCCAATATTGTTTCCCAATCCATGAAACATATGTTTAGATTTTAAAGAAAGAAAAATCTTGATCTTTGGTTGGATGAAAGGTTATACCCAAAATATCCCATTAAAAAATACCACTCATCCCTTCTATAACAACTTTTTTTTGAGAAACATGGATCCTTGAGCAAGGTTTAGTTGTGGTGGATGAAAGTCAATGTCAAGAGACATGTTGATTGAGACTAGACACACTAATCATTACTCAAGTAAATTAGGTTCCAAAATATATTAGCTTGGACTCATGAACACAATCTTGAGTAGAGAGAGACAAGAGTGAAAGTACAAAGTACAATAGCATTCATATTCAAATGATTGTCAAACAAATACACTCTTTTATAATTGCAGGATGGTACAACTTTTCTCCACTATGCCTATGGGATTAAAAAAACTTCTCCTAAGCTATTTCATGTCCCTTGCCCTATTGCTCCATATAAAGAGATCGTCTTAGGAATGTGATTGCATTAATCTCAACACCCCTCCTCAATAACAATTGTAAAAAGCATTGAGCATATAAAGGTTATCATGAGTAGAACCTTACTAAGTGTAGGCATGGAAAAACCAACCATATAAAGCTAGAGGCTATCACAAGGTCTCACTAAGTGTGTAGAGGATATAGTGTATAGGTTACATGAGGCTTACAAAGATTATGATTGGATCATTAATGCATATACATACGAGGCTTAAAAAAATCAGTTTGAATAGTGGGAATAAAAGGACTGACGAGGCTTGTCCTTCTGCTCTTGAGTATCTTATTCTTCTTCTTCATGGTCTTCTTCTTCTTTAGCAATTGCTAGGTGGGCCTTCTATGATCTTTTCTTGGCATAACAAAAATTTTCAATAATGTATCATGTTCTTTTGTAGAAGTCACATACAATGTCTTTCTTCCATTTGTACTTGTTATTGACATAGAGAACATGCTCTGTAATATTTCCGCAACGAAATATTGAAGACCCTAAATCTCACGCAAAAGCGATTCAAAGTAACCTCTTGCAACAACAGAAAAAAACCTTGGCCTAAGTGCTTCATCCTTGTGCATTATCATTACCATGCCCGCGTTGTGCATAAGAATCCGTGGCTCGAAACCGCAAGCCAGTGTGGGAAAAAAAAAGGAGGATAATTTTTGCAAATTTTTTAACTCCCTCCCCTTTAGCCGTTGCATGGTGGGGAGAGGGAGTATGTGTGGAGCTTGAGTGGTGGAGGGGCATGGGGAGGAGGCATGCAACCCGCCACTTGTGTGGCCACCCCCCCCCCCCCCCCCCTTCAACCTATATGAACCCCCTCCCAAGATTGAGGGGAGAGGAGAGCAAGGAGATCGTGCTGTGCTGCCCACCGTAGCTGCTCGCTGTCTCTCCAGTCTGCTGCCGCCAGGCTGCTGCGCCCCGTCGTCATCACCACCACCACCATCATCATCATCATCATCATCATCATCATCATCATCATTATCATCATCGTCATCATCGTCGTCGTCGTCATCGTCGTCGTCATCTCCCTCATCGTCATCTTTACAATCATCTCCCAATCCACATCATCTCCATGCATTACAGAAGCTTGGAAGCTTCTATTAAAGCTTCCCTAGGCTTGGGTCACTTGTGCCTCTCGTGTTGTTTTCAAAACCATGTCTGCAAGGCCCAATTCCTATGCGGAAGAGGAGAATCTCGAACAGTAGTAACCTTGAACTGCGTAATGGAGACAAGGAAGATTCGCTGAAGTCGAAATCTACTGCGTCAATGGCTCCTAAGCAAAAGTCGAGAGCACATGCGAGAGCTTCCACCCAAAGTACGAGAGTGGACAACGCCCCGATAATGAATGCCCAGGTTCCGAAAATAGATTCGCATGGAATAGTTGCATAAAGCATGTTTTAGTTCACGAAGGGAAACTTAATGCATCGTAAAATTTTTGTACTCGTTCGATTTACAAAGTTTAGTTGCATAATGGGTACTTGCATTTGCTTGCATTTCCATGGTTAAGGGTAGTTGCAATTTTTTTGAACATATGATGCATAACTTAAAAGATGATATCGTGCTAAGACCCCGTTCTTGTTGCATCTCGCAAAAGATAGGGCTTATGTCGCATAATGCACTTATGAAATAAATTCTTGGTTATGACTCATGTAGAAGATAATCATAGACGGTCATTAAATGATATCCGAATAGTCACAATGCATGGAAAGGATTTATGTACTTTGCAAATTGCATGCGATGATAGTTACATTCTAGGTTGGGTTAAGTGTTAAAGGAAGGATTAAATCTATGATGGATTCATGGCATCTAATCATGAAAGAGTGATACAACCATGCATGGAGTTCTTTTATCGAAGTTTGTATTTGGGAAAGGATGCATCTTCATTAAAATGTTAAAGCTTTGAATTCGTTGCATCAATGTTAGGGTTTATAAGAGTTAGCTCTGAATGTCAATCATTATAGTATAGGGCAAGGGAAAGAAAGATCATTGTAGATCCTTTAGTTGCATAAAGGCAAAAAAGGTCATTGGTCTTGAAATTACATGGAGTGATGCATCTCACCTATCTTGCAGTTACTTACATCTTTTAGGGGAAAGTACTTGCAAATTTAGAAGAAAGTATTTGCATCTTTAAAAGGGAAGATCATCTTAAATCATGGGTTGGTTAGATCAACTAAGTAATTCGCGTATAATTGAGTAGCTTATGTGAGAATCATAAATGTATGATTAGTTAGCATATGACGATCATCTCAATGTGCTAGGTAGGATTAAGCTATGATAAAATTCTGCCTAGTATCGCACTTGGGATGCCGATTTAATACTTCCAATCCTTAAGGTCCTACCCACATCCACGAAATGTTAGGATTATTTAAATGCCGTGCAAGAATAATCTAGGGTTCTCACCCTAAGGATCGGTTGACCAAATACTAGACCTCCGCAAGGAACTTAGGGACCCTAGGGCCAAAACGTTTATCAAGCCTAGTAGGGACTAGGATTAGGTCAATAGGACCCCCAAGCCCTTATCTTGATCAAAGGTGTTCTTGAGCAATAAAGACCGTACGAAGGAAGATATAATTCCACAAGTCAGATATTGATACCTACCTTGTGCTACAAGCTGCTACATCGTATGCTCTTGTGTCTAAATCACAAAATAATATTGCCACTCCTTAGACAAGTTTGGCAAGTTCTAAGAACAAGTCTAATTTTTCTAGAGGATGAGTAGTCATCCTGCTACATCACTCTTCCTTGGACTTATCTGCCAAGCTAGGGGAGTTACGAATTTGCCAAGAAAGTAGTTGACCAACCAAGTTAGGGTGACAAGGTTGCCCAGGATTTATTGACCTTATATATAAGGAAACCTAACGTATTGACAATTTGGATCAACAGGGTATAAACCCTAACCCAAGGAAAGAGGGTAAACAAGAAACTCAGCTTACGAAACCCTTGGGATCTTTCCAAGTCGCGATTGATCCAGGATCAAATGCTGGAAGCATTCGGGGAGAAGGAATCATACCTTAGCAGTTGGCCGTACAAACGACCACTGGAATGCTCATGATTGTACACTTAGGTGCACTGTTTGTACTTCTTTGCTCAAGGAACTAATTCAGAAAAAATAACTAATGCTTTATGTTGAAAGCTTGGAGGGAGAGGCAGTACTAGTTACCTCCGACTATCTGCCTGACCCTATCCAAGGGGGTTGTTAACCATGTTGGGTACGTGGACCGAACCCGCCACGAGAGGTCTCTCCGTGGGTGCTACTTGGAGCAGGAGGATGCTTGGGGTGCCAGGGGAGGCTCTAGCTATAAATTCCTTGCCTCCGGATCCTACACAAGAGACCGACGTGACTCAACATGGGATCTTGAGGCCCGAATACTAGTTAGCAGGCAGAACTTGAAATAGCGATCCCTGTGGATTGCTAGAATAGCCTTTGGGTAGGTTATTTGATGTATTCCAAAGGCTGATAAATAAAGATCAAATGTTGAAAAAGAAACTTTCTTGACAATGTTTTTCTGTGTCAGTGCCTAAGTTACATGAAGGAACCGGTGATTAATTGGCTAATTAAGGAAGTTGTTTTTGCTTGTCAAACTAAATGTGGTAGGTAATTAGATAACTAAAGCAACCTGAGGAAAGTGCAGTGGATGTGACCCTGGGTCCATCCTACGAAAGGCTGGTTCTGGTTTTTCGGGAAGTTTTCTCAAAGGAATTGACAGCGAGGTAACAATGACCTAGAATCTATAGAGCTAGAGTCCCGATTTATGCTATTTTAGGGGAACAGAATGGGACTATGCCTTACGGGGAGAGAGGTCGAGCTTCACATCCCTCTCGTTTCCCATTCTCCGTGAACCAAGTGCAGTATAAATTCGCTTTGACCCTGATGTTCTATGTAAAGTGGTTTGTCTAGGGGCTCGACGCTAGCTACCTCCTAGGAACTTGACCATTAGGAAAACCCTGATTCAAGTCGGTTCTAAGTGGGAACGGCCGGAATGCTTCCACTTCATGGCAGACTCGAGAAGACCTAGATTGCAAACCCCGTGACATTCCTTGTGAGTGCCGGGCGGCACTTTCGAGACTCTCTTCCTGATGGGCTACTAAGACGTGTCCTATAAGTGGACAGGGGGACACGTTACATGTTCTTCCTTTGAAGTGCTTGCTTCTTCTTTACCTTTGATATTTTCTCTTCTTCTAGGGGTGATTCTTTGATGTCTACAAGCTGTGGATTTGGCATCATCAAAATTTGGAGAAAGACTCTTGCGTAAGACTCGAATGCATATGTCTTCTTCCATTTTTAAGTTTAATCCCTACAAATTGAGGTAGCATACTTTGCATATAATTAAGGTGAGTTGCAAGAGATGTATTAACCTTCATATCCAACATGAAAAACTCAATCACCAATCCATATTTTGAAGATTTAGATTGGGCACCAAACAATGTGTCCAACGGTTCCCAAGTGGCATGAGATGTATCATATGTGTCTACATGGTGGATATAAATGTCATCAAGCTCAAGCTTGATGAGTGCTTGGGCTTTATCATCATTATTTTGCCATACTTTTGTAAGGGAAACATCTCTAGGTTTCTTCTCTTGGCTACTAGTTATTGACCAAAGGCCCTTCTTCATCAACATCAACCTGATCCTTGTTTGCAAAGTGTGGTAGCATGTTCCTTTGAAGCAACATGACATTGAATCTATAATATCCCCCACTCGACTACCACATAAAAAGCCCCCCCTTTTTTTTAATAATGGAAAATTTTTAATCTTCTCCCCCTATCATCATCGATAGGTGGCGAGGGGGGAAAGAAGATGACATGGAAAGATGTCGACGACATGGACGAGGAGGCCATCAATGGTGACAATGCAGTTGTAGATGAAGACAGCATGATGATGTTGGAAGGAGGCAATGACGATGCCAACAAGGAAGATGAGGGGAAAGGGAGAAGATGATGACGAAGGTAAGAGGGGAGGCCACGTGGTCCACTATCTTCCCCTCCCTTAGAGCATGACGACGAGCACCACTATGCAACACCACATCCCCCCCCCCCCCCACACCATCGTAAGAGAAAGATGGAGGTACCACCTTTATCCCCTCCCCTTGCTACCAGCCTATTAGAGAGAGAGAGAGAGAGAGAGAGAGGAGAGAGAGAGAGAGAGAGAGAGAGAGAGAGAGAGGGGCAGAGAGAGGCAGAGAAAGGGAGAGGTGAGAAGAGAGAGATAGAGAAGAAGAAGAAGAAGAAGAAGAAGAAGAAGAAGAAGAAGAAGAAGAAGGAGAAGGAGAAGAGGGAGAGGGAGAGAGAGAGAGAGGGAGAGAGAGGGAGCGATAGAAAGGGAGAGAGTGAGAGGGAGAGAGAGAGAAACTTCTAGAAGGTTCCCCTTCTTTTTCCCTCCTTGGAGGGTGGCCACACGCGTTTACCCTTTCCCTCCTATCCACGAGCTTAACCCTTCCCATCGCAATAGAAGGAAGTTGCCCCGGCACACCATCTCTCCGATGAGAGAAAGAGAGAGAGAGATTTATAAGCTGAAAGTATGGCCCCAAAATAGAGGGAGACACACACCAATGATAATCCTCCATCCAACAATGGAGCCACAAGCCAAGGCATTTCTACGAATACGAACAAAACATCGGGTATGGATAATTCATATCTGAATATCTAGCTACTAATTGCCATCTCTGCTATTAATTGAGACATAGGTTATATCACCTTGGCATGCGCATGAGTTATTTTTAATAAGTAACCCCAAATTATTTTTCAATAGTTAATGAACTCGTATGGGATTTTAGGATAGTTCTTTCCGTAACCATAGATGACCTTGTGTAGATTTATGCATATGACGCATTGAGTTTCGCACAAACCCTTTTATCCAGATACAATTCATTGCATCCTAGTGCTACGCGACAAAATCATATGTACCATAAAGATCATATAAGGTTACTTAAGGGTTATGCACATAGATGGTGCATGCATGGGAAAGATTATATGAAACATACATCGATGGTACAAAAATTGATCTTTCATTAAAGTCTTGCTAATATCATGAGCTATTAGTTCATTGGGATCTTGAAGTTATGCATAGCTAGTACAAACAACAATCATTAGGATTAAAACAATAATGCCTTGAGATCTATTTGATAGAGACTATGTTTATCAATCCTATTCACGGTTGGGCTAGATG
This sequence comes from Lygodium microphyllum, assembly GCF_053477565.2. Taxonomy (NCBI): domain Eukaryota; kingdom Viridiplantae; phylum Streptophyta; class Polypodiopsida; order Schizaeales; family Lygodiaceae; genus Lygodium; species Lygodium microphyllum. The sequence continues at coordinate 33,562,345 of NC_141135.1, forward strand.
CAACAACAGCTCTAGAGCAAGCGAAGAGCTCAAGGATTAGGAAACCATAAGTTGAAGAAAAGATGGATGCTTTTGTACTTGTTGGGAAGAAGGCTAGGTTATCGATCAATGTAAGTGATTATTAGAACTTATGTCTTGTGTAGTGTTTGAAACCTTAACATATGCCTTAGCCGAAAGAAGGGTGTTTTAAGTAAATTTTACATAGAACCGCTCCTGATCCCAAGGGGGAGAGCAAATACACAATGGAAAGGTTATCGCAACTATTCTTGCAATGTTTGAAAAATGATTTTGTTTTTTTGTTGATTGATCAAACAACGTCCTAAATGCTTTTGCATTAAAGTGATTGTTGGGATGTGATTTGGATGACTACTCCAAGTGCTTGTGTTTAATGGTGAATGCATGACACGGGTCAGTGATGACAAGTTGCCATGGGGAATAAAGTGAACCCAAAAGAGCACTGCTTGATTCACGAGTCGAAGGTCGAGTGGTGAAAAGGCCAACCACGGAAGTTGTGTCTCACTCCTAGGTCGCTTGGGGTCAAGTGGAGCTCTAGACACCCCTTGCCTAGTCCGAAACAGAGTTGAAGATTGCCCTGAGCCCAACATCTGTGGCATTGGAAGATCCTATTTTAGATAATGGATGGATGTGATTTGGACTGTGTACATTTGCTGGGTAGAAGGAATATATAATTTCTCATGTATGGGCAGGAGACAAAGATTAACGTGAAGATAAGTTAAGGAAATTGTTTAAACTCATTTTCAAAGGATTACTTGCTTTGTATTTGTGTTTGTGCTGTAAATTACGCGAATGAACCATGTTTCCTTTAAATCTTGATTAAGGAAACTAATTTTTAATGTCACATATAATTATGGTAGGGCCTAATTAGAAAACTAAAGTTATTAAGAGAAGCGGGTGGGCAGAACCCTGACGGGTCCATGGTGGTCCCAGCGAACTGAGAGGCTTCTCACAAGGTTTTAACATTGTTGACCTTTAGGTATTGTAAGTTAGAACCCAATTCATGCATTTTAGGGGACCAGAATGGGACTATGCCCTACGAGCAAAGAGGTTGAGCGACGCATCTCTCTCATTTTCCATTCTCCTTAAATCAAGTGTGGCATGGGTCTGCTTCGGCTTGGGTATCTTTGTGTAAAGTAGGAAGTCCAAATCCCAATACTAGAATGCTGTTAGGAGACCTTAGCTCCTAGGAACCCAGATGTTAGGTCGATCCTAGTCAATTTGGCTGCAAACATTCCTTTAAGAGACAGCCTAAAGAAACCCTAGGTAAGGAACCCCGAAACATTCCATGGGAGTACCAGGTAGCAATGCTTAGATTTGCTTCTCGATGGACCACTAAAAAGTGCTTGGACAACCGACAGGCATGCACATTATAGTTGGTATTAGAGAAAAACTTTGTAATGATGTGTGATTACTTAATGTATGGTTCATAGGTATATCCTAAATGGTATAACCTAAGTGGTATGGCTTGATTGTCAAGCACCTTCTACACCCAAGTATGCTGACATGCAAGAGAAGAAATTACTTCTCAAACAAGTTAAGGCCTTTGAGTTTTGTGGAAAAGGAATAGACATAATAGCAAAGGTAGAGATATGGATTGAGTGGATGGATGATTATTTTTCTATTGCGAGAACTGCTGCTACCAATCAAGCAATGATAGCCAAACTTGAGCTATTTAGCCAGGCTCAGATATGGTGGAAGCAATGGTGCAAAGAATAAGGTGTTTTTGAAGTTGTTGTCACTTGGGCTTAGCTGAAAGATGCTATATGCGGACGATACCTTTTGCCAACTTGCTAGACCTTGAAGATGAATGAATTCTTCAAGCTCAAGCAGCTGGAATAAACCTTGGAAGCTTATTACTCAAAGTTTGTAACCCTACTAAAATACGCACTACCTATGGATATTGCATAGCAAGTATCCAAGTTTTTCCATGGCCTAAACACTCCTTTAAACCACCATCTTGAAGCAATGCGTCCAATAGACTTGCAAGATGCATTACTTTGAGTAAATCCAATTTTCCAAGAACTTAAACACTGGAAAGTTCTGACAAAGATGATTCCAAAGATCAGGGCAAGAGATGCTACACGTGGAGAGAGATAGGGCACATCTGTAGGAGATGTCCCTATCATCAATGCTACCACTACAATGATCTAGGACATGTCCAAGCAAACTGCCTTAACCTAAGTCTAGAAGAAATTGAGCCTCCAAGAAAATGAAGCTACACAAGCATAGTCTATGGATATATAGAGGAATTAGATGAAGAGGAAGGCATAGAGCCCATTATACATTTTCATGATGATTAGCAATCCTAGAAATTTTGCCAATATGTAATACAACTTATATCGGGAATAAATCCTACTATTGTACCTACAATTCACTGCAATAATATTAGTTGCACTACTTTAGTCATTAAGAGTAGTGCAGCAGATGCATGGTGGGTCCTAACCCACAAGCCCTAAGCCCCACTAATTCTTGTCTTTTCTAGTTCTTCTGAGATGAGGACATCTCGAGTTCTCTAAGAAAGAGAGGGTGTAATATCCCCCGCCCAATGCATAAAAAGCCCCCCTCTTTCAAAAAAATAATTGAAAATTTTAAATCTTCTCCCCCCTATCGTCGTCGACAGGTTGCAAGGGGAAAAAAAGATGACATGGAAAGATGTCGATGACGTGGATGAGGAGGCCGTTAACACCATATTGGGAAATATGAAAATTTCCCATAAGTTTGAGACATGTGTTCAAATCTTTGGAGTTTTCATAAATTGAACACTATAACTCCAAATTGAGCGCTTTATAGCTCACTAGATTCCATTTTTCAAGCGCTTTCCAATGATAGGTCACATCATATGGTTTTGATAAACTTATGGGCATGCTATCTGGGTGTCACCTTTTTAGTATTCAAAGAATGGGAATTGGGAGATTCCCAAAATCACTAATAGTGTGTTCATTGATGGTGATGGTGTAGTTGTAGACAAAGAAGGCATGACAACGTTGGAAGGAATGCAGTGATGATGCCAATGAGGAAGACAAGGGGAAATGGAGAAGATGACGACGAAGGTAGGGGGAGGCCACGTGGCACACTATCTTCACCTCCCTTAGAGCATGATGGCTAGCCTACATTGTTAGAGAGAAAGAGAGAGAGGAAGAGAGAGGAGAGAAAGGGAGAGGTGAGAAGAGAGAGAGAGACAAAGAAGAAGAAGAAGAAGAAGAAGAAGAAGAAGAAGAAGAAGAGGGAGAGGGAGAGGGAGAGAGAGAGAGAGGGAGAGAGAGGGTGTGACAGAAAGGGAGGGAGAGAGAGAGAGAGAGAGAGAGAGAGAGAGAGAGAGAGAGAGAGAGAGAGAGAGAAACCTCCAAAAGTTTATCCTTCCCTTGCCCTCCTTGTGTTGAGATGGCAAGCTCAACACATGCGGACATTGATGATGGACCGCTTGGTTAGATGGGTCCACACATCTACACTTAGCACGTCGGTGGTCATTATGACTCACACATGGCCACTGACTCATTATTTATTATATTCAGGTTGTTACACTTATCTATAGCTGGCATAGTTATAGTGCCAGTCGACTAGTGTAGTCGGTTATGCATTGTTTGACTTAGTAGGCCACTTTCCTTTATGTTGTATCTTATCTATACTTTGTGTACATTGTAAACTATGCAGTAGAAGAAGAAGAAATCAGCAAGAAAACGTTTTGGCCTCCATCTCTCTTCTTGTCTCTTGAGTGAGCTTCTCCTTGTGCATTCTGTGTGTGTTCGACGCATCATCTCGAGCAAGTCCCCCCACCACGCGATTCTTGACATGGTATCAGAGCCGCGCCACTGAGAGAGGCTGATTTCGAAGGCTGAAGTGAAGGAGAAGAAGCAAGGTTCGAGCAAGCAAGCCACGGGTAAGAAGCTCTCCCATTCTTCCACTCTCTCTCCTGGATAGTGCCTGTGGAGGCACCAGAAGCAGAGTCGAGCAAAAATCTCAGATTGCAGTGAGATTTGTTGTGTGTGAAGAGCACTCGTGTAATTTTTTATTGTGTGAGATTTTGGTCTGAGGCCATTTTAGGCCCCGTTTTAGAGCCACAAGGTTGCGGACAACAGTTTCAGGGTACACTGTGACTTCGACTGTATTGACCGAACGTGGGTGCACAGGTTACAAACTTTAGATCTATAAGTTTGCAGGTGTTTATCAGTGAATAAACACAAGGTTTATGTGCAAACTTGTTTGCAGATTGCATGTATTGTTGAGTAGAAAGTGAAAACGGCTGTCTGGTGTATTGTTGTGCACTACAAGTCGAGGGTTGTAGAAGATTTAATTGCTGTTTGGTATTAGTTTTGTGATAATGGCAGAGAACAGTGGAAGCCCCATCATTGAGAAGCTCAACAAGAACAACTACCCTTCATGGAAGTTCCGTGTCACGAACTTCCTTATTGGAAAAGGCCTCTATGAGTTTGTTTCAGGTGAAGAAAAGGAGCCGGAGGTGAGTGATCCTCCAACTGCAGAAGAGACAAAGGCACGAAAGGAATGGAATGCAAAAGACAAGAAGGTCATGTATTGGTTGTCTGCAGTAATTGATAATAATATGCTGGGACATATTAGAAATGTAGAGAATTCATATGTAGCTTGGACCATACTTGAAAGTATATTTTTCGTAAATAAAAAGGCACGAAAGATTCAACTCAAGCAAGAGTTGAATACATTGAAGAAAGGGAAGATGTCTATCAATGAGTATGCACTAAAGGTAAGGAGCATTGCAGATGCATTGGCAACAATTGATGCAATGCCAGATGATGATGATTTAATGTTATCTACCTTGGGTGGACTTAACAATGAAAAGGCTTGGAAGTCTTTTGTAACTTCAGTATATGTTAGAAAGCCATTTCTAGATTTTGATGAGTTGGTCTCCCTTATGATCACTAAAGAGATCAACATGCAGAGTGAGACATCTGAAAAAAGTGGTGAACAGGTCCAAGCTTTCTACTCCAGTTCAGGAAGGGGATGTGGCAGGTTCTCTTCAAGAGGCCGTGGTATAGGACGTGGTAGTGACAACCAGCAAAATAGATTGAATCAGCAATTTGGCGATATGCAAGTTCCAGGAGGTCGTGGTAACTTTAGAGGCAGGGGGAGCTTTAGAGGAAGAGGTGGATGGCAGAACAGAGGTTCTAACAACTCTAGTATTGTATGTCACTACTGTGGCAAAACAGGTCATATTGCAACCCAATGTTATGCTAAGAAAGATGATATTTGCAGTGGTAAGATGCAGCAAGGAAACTATGCATCGTCTTCACGATAGAATGAAGACAAAAATGAATGTTTGTTTGTTATGCAGCATATGCTGAATGCTGTTACAGGAAAGGGAACACATGACGATGTTTGGTATGTTGATCCAAGTGCATCCAATCATATGACTAGCCATGCAGAATGGTTTGGAGAGATGCAGGATTTGCAAAATGCAGGTTATGTGCAAATGGGTGATGATTCATGCCACCCAATTTCACACATAGGAAAAGTTCCCTTGTCCTTGCATGATGGTAAGACAAAGAGTCTTTTAGATGTATTACATGTGCCATATATTACAAAGAACTTGGTGTCAGTTGGTCAAATGGTAGAGCAAGGGCTGCAAGTCAGATTTAATGCAAAGGGCTACTTTGTAGAAGATTTCAATGACAAGTGCAGGTTGGTAGCAAAGGGAAGTAAAGTTAGACGTATGTTTACTCTGGATGCTGGAATTCCTACTATGAATGCTGCTATGTATGCTAAAGGAAAAGGCGTTGTTGCAGATATTGAAATTTGGCACAAACGCATTGGACATGTAAATGTACAAAGGCTGAAATTAATGCAGTCCAAAGGGTTGGTTACAGGTTTGCCTACATTTAGAGTTGCAGAATTTCATAAGGTATGTGAAGCATGTCAGTTTGGTAAGCAGGCAAGACAACCTTTTTCACATGACAGAGATGTAAGCAGAAATATCCTTGATGTTGTGCATATAGACATTTGGGGGCCTACATAGTATCTCTTGGAGGCAATTCATACTTTGTCACATTCATTGATGATTGCTCTAGAAAGCTGTGGGTATATTTTATGAAGGAAAAGAGTGAAGTGTTTGAGCACTTTAGAACTTTCAAGGCTGCAGTTGAAAGAGAAACAGGCTTGAAAGTAAAGTGCTTGAGGTCAGATGGAGGGGGAGGGTACCTCTCGAATGAGTTCAGTGATTTTCTGAGGTCTCATGGGATAAAGAGATAGTTCACATGCAGGTATATCCCATAGCAAAATGGGGTTGCAAAAAGGAAAAACAGGCATATTGCAGAAGTTGCACGCGCCTTGATGGCTGAAAAGAATATGCCTAAGCATTTTTGGTCTGAGGCTATTCATACTGTTGTTTATATTATGAATAGAACTCCCACAGCTGCAGTTCATGGTATGACCCCCGAAGAATGTTTTATAGGTAAGAAGCCTGATGTCTCACACTTGAAAGTGTTTGGATGCATTGCGTATGTTCATGTGCCACATGAGTTGCGGAAGAAATTGGATCCAAAGGCTGAAAAGTGTGTCCTTATTGGATACTTTTTAGAGGAAAAAGGGTATCGCTGTTATAACCCTGTCACATGTAAGTTCAGAGTGAGCAGGGATGTCATCTTTGATGAAATGAGTAGTTGGTATGCATATAGTATTATCAATGATTACAAGAGAGGAGAGGGGACCTACCCCCCAAGGCCAGAGAGGAGTGGGAACCCTACCCCCCCCCAAAGACTGTAAAAAGCCTTAGCCTTTAGGCATTAGACATTGTGTTTTTGAAGGCTGAGATGCTACTGATAAAGAGAGAGAAAGAGTACATATATATATATATATATAAAGGTTCGGTCTTTAATAATACACTATTCACGGGCCAATCATGAATTAGAACTAAGGTTTAATGAAAAAAAATCACATTCTTCATAAGAACCTCCTCTTGGTAGAAGGCCAAAAGGATAATTATTGGAATTATGGCAGATTTTTTTGTAATTATCCCCTCTTTCCCCCAGCCGATGGTTGTGCTAGAGGAGAGGGAGGGAGGCGCTATGACTAAGCATCAGGAGCTGGAAGTCATGGAGGGTGAATACCCATGCATAAGACCACATGGGGGGAGGGGAGATCCCTCTCCCTAGACTATAAAAACCTTGTGAGGGGGGAGCTGTAGGGGAGGAAGGAGGCTGTGATAATGGTGGCATTGCCGTGTGAGAGAGGGAGTGGAGCCGCCAGCTGATGCGTCAGCGCCGCTGCCTCAAGCTGACTCCCCTTCAAACGTCGTCCCAAATCATTGCTGCATTTTGCCTCTTGCCTGCCATAAATTCTTCAAAGTCATCTCCTCTTTCACCACGTGGTTACTGAGACCACAAAAGCTTCCAAGAAGCTTATATATATATATATATATATATAATCTCTGTCTCTTCATCTCAAGGACCTGCTCCTATTTGTCATGAGCTCCAACCTTTAAGAGGATCTCTCTCCACCTAGTTGATGTTCTATCCCACCCCATGAAACTTACTATCTTGTGAGCCACTCTATCATTCTTGCCTTGTCCAATTGTGTGAGGTGCCTCCTCCAATAGACCTAAAGGATTCCTCTTAGTAGTCGATTGAAACTCATATACATGCACATCACCATCATGTCTCCCCATGGGAATCCTTGGACTTAGTTGAACATGGGAAACCTTGGATTTAGTTGAATATGGGAATCTCAATTCTACTTCATAGGGGAAGCGTGGAAAAGTCACTCCTAATAGCAATCTAATGTCCACCTAAGAAAGACCACTTTGTAATCAATCAAAGGTAGGAGTGAGGTTAACACCGCACCTAGTTCAAATAGAGTGAGAGACGGGGGAGAGTGTAACTTGATCCCCCTACCCATAAGGTAAAATCTAAGCTCTAGCCCCCTAAAACAATGTTAAACTTGGTAACTAATCCCATCGATATTGGGAGGGTCACGATTTAATCAACTCTATCTAATGTTGGAAAGTTACCCGACTTATTGGGCCCACCCAGGCATAGGCATTTGATTGTCAAGATTGAAGCCTCCCACTTTCCTTGATGGGGTTTGCTTAGTTTTCTAATTAGCAAAGCATACTACCATGCTATTTGGACATATAAAATCAGCTTTCTTTTAATACTCCATTAAACTGGGCTCGTTAAACTCAATCTTTAGCACATAAAAAGAATTTGAAAATTAGATATTTTATGTCACAGTAACATCTAAAACCATCACTCCACAGAGTGGTACAAAACCACCATCTTTCCACAAAAAGACACCATCCAGGACCTTCCAATCCCTTAGGATTGGGCTGCATGTGATCGCACTCCATCCGCGGTCAATAAGAACTTTACTGGCTCAGAGACCCTCTAAGCTTCCCTAAGCCTTAGGAGCCATCCTACATAACACGGGCACTTATCACTTAGCCCTTTTCCCTCTCAAGTGTTCGAGTGATAAAAAAACCAAAAACATCTACCTCCCTTGGGAGCGTAGAAACCCCATCCATAGGTGAGTTTTTTCCACCCTCTGCAGAGTGTTAGGGAGCATTGGGTTGGGGGCCCCAATGTTCCGAACCACCACAATCCACAACTCATCCAGCTGATACAAGCATGGAATCATAAGAGCCATTATTCATCATTCCCAAACCCAAAAGTAGTCATAACCATAAAACATTTTGGACACATTTGTTAATGTATGTGATGCTGCATAGAATATCTCCATCTCATCAATTTCGTGTACTTTTCTAAAAAGTAATTGATAATACTAACATGCTTTTGTAAGTTTAAGTAAGTTTTAACTAATCATAATCATTTTCTTATGTACTAACCTAATTATCTCTATTTGGGCATCCATCAATTATGGTTTATGGCCGCAACTTCAGTTTAATGTGGAATAACCGGTCCTTTGGGTTGAATGGATTCGGGGGTAACTTCTGCTTGTACTTCAACAATGTGTTGAGTTCCCTCAACAAAGAAACTACTTCCTTGCATTGGGGATCTCTCCAAGCATGGCCTCCTTCAGCATCTCGACATCTCTTGAAGCCATGGAAGAAGCTTGATGGATTTAGCAGCGCTTTTCGCGTATGTGTAGAGAGAGAGAGAGAGAGAAGCTGATTTGAGTAGAGCTTCATCATGCCAACAATAGATAGAATTTTACACAAGTCATTGTGCGTGTTCTTGATGTGACACTCTACCCCTATTTATATAGAAATGGAGGGGGGAGGGGGAGTAAAGAGAGCACTCATTTTTTAGCATTTTTGATGACATCATTGATGATAAAGAGAGAACGCTTTCTTTTAGCATTTTTGATGACATCATCAATGATGTCAGAGAGGGGGCTCCATTTTTGTAGTGCAAAAATAAAAATTACAACTATATGGGCAAGCACCACGCGTCGCGTCGAGTGACCATCACTCCAAGGCTTATGACTAAGGTGGTGACCAAGGCATAGACCTTGGCATCTTGGCCTTGGCATACTTGGCAACATGCTACGAAGGCTTCGTTGGCATCATTGGCTACATGTGAGAAGCTCCCACTAGCTTGTAGAAAAATCTTCCCAGGAGGTCACCCATCTCGGCACTGTCATCACCCAAGTGCACTTAACTGCCAAGTGACTATCCACTAGGCTAGTTCTTCTATTGTGCTATACTACAAACATAGTTTTAATAAGCTAGTCTTGGGAGGGTTTTCTAAGTCTTTCTTCCATGATTTGGCATATAATAACTCATTAATAATAATTATTATCTTTATATTTAGAGCTAGTTTTAAAAATATGCAATCTTTTTTTCAACATAAATCAATTTTTGGAATGTAAATGCACAATGTCTATTAAAATAAACTAAGTAATGGGGACATTACAAAGTGACAAAACTCTCAAGACGACTGATAAATACAAGGATGTCACATGAATAATCTATCACTTTGCAATGGCTCCACAGAGAAGAAGATTAGGAACCGCAATCATTGGGGCTAGGAATGGAGCAGCAAGTCTTAGCAATGCTCCTCAACTCCACAAATTCAATCCCATGTTTTTCCCTTTGATTAACTTGGTAAAATAAATGTAAATTAAGGTCTTTTTATCATTAAAAGGTTTAAAAAACTTAGGAAATTTAAGACTAATTTGATAATAAGGAACATATCCTTAAAAAAAGTTAGACATACTTGATTTTTTAATTGAAATTAAATGAGCTTAGCTAAATAAGTTAGGATAACAATAAATAAGCATTTCTTAGATCACATTAGATACATAAATGTTCAACTTTCTTTGTACTATGTTGAAAAGTTAACAAGCTCATCTCAAATTTAGAGAGGCTAGATATGATGATGGGCATGATCACATGATCATCATTTACAAGTTTGAAGGAATAATCTATTAGGCATTCCCTTTGAAACATCAATTATTTGGATAGGAATTCTTTAGGGGAAAATCTTTGGTTAAAAGTTAGAGATTTCACTTAGTGATGTTTCTAAAATGACCTTTCATCAAGAAAGGATCTTTAAATATCTATAGTTAAATTAGAGAACAAAAATTCTCTTAGTCAAACCAAGGATTTCTCCTTGCTCTAAACTAGGGATTGACATAAGAATAAACCTATGATAAGTTGATATCATGTCCTTGTTGATGAGTGTCAACTTGCACGCATGGGCTACACAAATATAAACATTCTAGAAAAACTCTATCAAAAAGTCTTCTGCAACCTCCTAGATGCAGTTGAGAGTTGATCTTATCCATCTTAAACTATTTAGACTATGATTATCACAAATCTCCCTAACAAATCATTGAAAGGAAAGTTTTGGTGGTACTACATTGTTGAAAGCTTTCATTGCCTTCCTAATCTCCCTTAGACATCTCACACCTTGTGAATTTTTTCTTTTAGGGTTGCTTGGCTTGGAGTACTTTGAAGGATTGGAAGCTTGATGGATCTTCTATGGTATCTATCTTAGATCAATTTTTTGTTTCCTTGTTGTTGATTTTGTTCTTGTCATCACAATATTGATAAATAGATACTTTGAAGCAAGAGAGGCTACTCATGCCAGAAAATACAAAGATACCCTCATGGCTATGTAAATGTCTTTTGAGGAAGACATGAGTGTTGTAGTCCCCCTAATCTATGAGGAATTCATAATAGGACTGTAATGCCTCATATGGAAATACATCTCATTGTTGTAGGTAGTGTGGAAAATACCTAATACCACATCATGCAACTCAAAGGAAACTCAAAAAATGATCACATAGAGACATCATGGGAATACATACTACAACACTAATAATCAATAAATTAGAAACATAGATCAAAGAATATACTGAAAATAGATAGAAACATAGATAATCATGGTGCAAACTATTAGATTTCATATACCATCATACAATAGGGCGTAAAGCATCAGCAATAATGAGCCAAAACCTGAGACACCCATAATACCTCTTTAAGTCACGCCTGAAAACTGCCTACATAGTTACACTTCATAAGACATGCAACTTTTAAGTCTACTTCATATAGGAAATAGTAAAAACTAAGGTTATAGATCATGATAAGGGAAAAGATAATGTGTAGACAATGGCTAACTAGCATATCTCGATGGATGGCTGGCACAAATGTGACTCAAATCCTTGGATATCATGGTGTCAAATGCATTATCAAGAATTGGCATACCTAATGAGAAAAATTATGCCTTACTCATAGCTTTGCACCATGAATTAAGCCACAAAGAGTAATAATAAGTAGAGCCTCTCTAGTAGGATACTTATAGCCCTCTACTATGGTTGCATAATCCCCTCAAAAGACTATCACAAAACATACGCATACATATCATAAGTATGATGGAAAAAAGGAAGTCTAACAGTAATACAAGAGACCCTCATGAGTGAGTAGGCTTATGAGCATCATGAGAATCAATTATAAACTACTCTTGTACATGCTACTCATGTGATGCAAAATGTAAAACATCAACTTCATGAGTCCTATTAGATGTAAGCACCCTTATCTTAACCTATTTACTGATATCATGCAAGACCTCAGTGATATCAACCTTCACAACATCATAATCTAAGGATTGAAGATGTGTATTGTCATGCTACTTGCTTTGCAACTTGGTAATCATATCCACAAGTTTATTATACTCAATCTGCATTCCTTCAAGCTTCTCCTTGAGAACATCCTTCTCTCATGAATCAATGCTTCCAAGTTTTCAAAAACAAATGACTATTGCACAATTGCATATGGCTGCGAGATAACCCAAGACATTCTCATAGCAATGGAAACCAATTGATCATGCATAACTCTAACCAATGTATTCTTCACAGTAGCCAAATATTTTTGCATAAAAATAGAACCTTCTAAGTCTACCTCTAAATCATTCAAAAGTTGCTTCTCAACCTTAAGAAAAGGTTCAAACTATGCATCTAAGAGAATCCTCTCAACCTTAGGTTTAGCATTCTCTTGTGCCACTAAATCAATCTCATTTTGAAACTTATCTTGCATACTAGATGTCAACTTCTTAAATGCAACTGAGGATATCTTACACTTTGACAACATGTCACCATAATCATCAATATGTACTCTCAAAGCATCAAATATACTAGCATGTAGCTAGTTCATTTTGTCCATCTCAATGAGTAGAGTATCCTTCTTGGTCTTCATACAAAGACAACTACTGCTATAATTGAAACACATCCATTTTGACAACATGTACATTCATATCAACCATAAGTTTATGCATATCAGACATAAGAGAACATTCTTTCTTAAGTCTATGAGGAACATACTCTGCAACCAATGGTTTCCTATCATGAGACATAGCATCTCCCTACTGCATACAATCCTATTTTTGAGAGATGGTCTCCATCTTCACTTTATAAAATCAAAATTGCATTTGCATACCTATTATGATAACATTCTCATGAACCACATCATGTTTAGCATCATCATTTAACCATTCAGAAAAATCCAAATGTTGTTAGATGTGCTCAATGCCCCACCCTTGTAAGGTGCCACCAATGATCCATGGTACTCTAAGTTGTAAGGTCCACGTTATGAGGAGAAGCCATGTGTGAGCATGGACATTGGGTGGGTCCTAACTTGTATGTTAGATGAGGTCTATGTGATGAGATGGCAAAAAGGTGACCTTAGTGGATCTAGCCTTTGGGTTAGATAGAGTATTTATATTGATAGCAACCCGAGGCACAATGCATTGAGTTGCAGGATATGGGAGTTATTAGGGACCCCCTATTTTGGGATCCAAGGGCTACTTTCATGGCCCCTGGCTAGGGGGTCTCAAGGGTCCCAAAAGATCCTTTAACGGGGGTCCAAGCGTAGCACCCCCAACCCAATGATGAAGGAAATATTCCCCAAAATATTCGCTAGCTGACTAGGGAAGGTTCATAATATGGTTGGACTTTCTGACTAGACTACCTTCTTAAGCTATAAAAGGAAGACCACTCTAAAGCCATTGTTAATCTATATTTCACCTAGTTAGAGTTCTTTGAGCTACCCTAAGCTCTTCGCCTATCATCTATTTTGGATCACCATCTAAGATTCATATTGGAAGTGGACAAAGCCATCTTTATACCAATTCATTTGAAATTAAAGCATTCTCTGTTATTCTCATATTTTCTATGTGTTCTCTACTCCTTTTGCTGAGATTCTATCCACTATGCCATGTCATTTCTACAAGGTGTCACAGCCCAAGGGGCTTTGAGGAGTGAAGAGTATGTGAGAGGCAGGGGCTTCAATAGTGAAGAGGAGAAATGTCATCAGTTGCATTAAGTAGTAGTGTTGGCACATAAGGTGGTGTTGTTGCTATATGAGCAATTCAAACACTAAGGATTCATCCACCAACCTTTAGCAAAGGTAAGTTAAATGGTACAAACTATACTTTGTGGAAGTTTAAAATCACAACTATCCTTGATTATTATGAGCTTCTAGAGACAGTGCTGGGGACTCTGACCCAAAACCACAATCCACCCCCGATCCATCAAATACGAATATTATGATTCCTCCAAATGTAGATCTTCTATAAGCTTGGAAATGAAGAAATGTAGATGCACTATGTTCCTTAGTTACAAGCTATTCTAACAGTGTTTTGCCCTTAATATAACATACAACCAAGGTATCAGAGGCTTGGAATGTACTGAGGAGTCAATACAAAACATGAAATCAAACAAGGATTTAGAGCTTGGAGAATCAACTAGTATAGCAAATAAGTTTTGCCAAAGGAGAGACAGCTAAAGCATTCATCACTTAGATCAAGAATCTACACAACCAATTGGCTACTTTTGGGATACAAAAGAGTAGGGAGGAGCTAGCTTGGAGGTATCTTCAGATTTGTCCACCAAAGTTTGATGGATTGGTAACTGTCCTAAACACTCAAGTGAGACCTCCAGCTTTCATGTTTAAGGAATTTTACGCACTACTAAAGGAGGAGTTGAGGCTTAAAGTCTGAGAACATAGCAGTATTGGAGGTGCTACATTCTCCACCAATGTGAAAGGCAAAGGTGGTTCCTCTAGCAATGGTGACAAAAAGAAGAAGGGTGGTAAAAAGAAGTTTCAATGAGAGTGCTTTTACGTAATAAGAAAAAACATGCAATTGCAGATTGTCATGTCAAGAAGGTAAATGAAAAGAATGGCACTATGAATACTAAAGAGAAGGAGATAGCCAATACAATTGAAGCACCGTTGGAGTTATAAATAGCAACCAAGTTGAGATTTCCGCAATCACACCTACTTAGCCTCTTTTTATGGAGCAGTGTGGGCTTGACTAGAATCCCATAAGCACAATAGGAGAAGTGCTACCATCCAGTTTCCTATAAAGCATTGTACTTGCTCTCTTTTCTAATGCAATGTCATAGTACTTTTGTCCTTCAGTAAAGTCTTTGTGTCATTGTTAGTCTATACACAAGATTGTGTTTATGAGTCCAAGCTTTCATCTTTGAACCTAATTCACTTGTGTAACAGTCAGTCATGTCAGTGTCTTTATGAACTCACTCTTTCTCTTCCAACCTCCATAGCTTCCGCCTCAAGCCATGTTCTAGATCCATGTTTTTACATGGTATCAAAGCCATGGTGAGCATGGCATACATCAGTTCAAATTAGTAAACCCCCCTTCTAGTCTCTCTCCAACTCTGATTACTTTATCTTTGCCAACCTTCCATGGTACCCATAGCCAGGCAATACCAACCTTGCTTGGAGCTCTTATGTCTCCACGTCTAGGTAGTATCTCTTCACATTTCCTTCCAAGGGCTTGTTCCCAACATCAAGAGGCTTCTTTTTGTCACCTGTGACCTTGACACTAGGCTGTTTATGGCCCAACATTGTGAATTTTTTGGCCTACTGCTTAGAACTGCGCCTACCTTGTTCGTACTCATCTCGTTCTCTCCGTACATGTTGCGATTCGGGGCGCCATCATGAGGATTGATAGCCTATGAAGTAAGATTCATTTCTATAAAAAAAAGTTTTGGAAATGATACACTACAATTCCCACAATCTAGAAAAACCAAGCTGCCCTCTCGGGCAGGGGGGAGGGGTCACTCATGAATATATGTATATATAACATGAATTCAAAATAAGGGGTTTTTAAAATAGCATTTTTCACATATAGAAGGGCGTCATATAAAGGGGTTACTTACAGATTGAATAGAAAAGCGTTGTGTTTTATTCAAGAAAAATTCACACTTTAGGATATTTATAAATAGGCCATGAACACACGTTATATAGAGAATATATATACAGTCAACCCCTCGAGGCTGCCCTGCAAACCTTAACTGTGACTGCCATAGCCAAGAACTCAAAGCTTCATCTTTCCATTATTTTCTCTCTCTTGACACTCAAACCAAGCCTCTGTCACTCTATCCACTAAATTTGAAGTTTTCTAACACTTTTTTCAGCATCAAATCAAGGAGGGGAGATTCTAAAGGTCTCAAGCTTTGAGGCACAAGCATCAGTATCTCCTAATACTATTCATCTAGTGTCTTTTGGCACTTGTGCTAATCAAGTACACTCAAGATCAAGTCTTCTGTTGCTAAAATCTAAGAATTTTGAAACTGATTTGCTGTGCTGATCCTCCAACTCCAACATGGGCAAGGACTCTCTGACAGTTCGCTTCAAAGGGGTTGAGAGTTTCACACCTTGCAGACCCGCATCAAGCTCATCCTAATGAAGAAGGGTCTTTGGGCCATCATTAGTGGCAAAGAGAAGAAGCCTCATGATGCGGACCTTGCAGTCACTTGGCAAAAGAATGATGATAAGGCTCTGGCCATTATCAAATTGGAGCTAGACAATAGCTATATCCACCATGTGGATAACTGTGATACTTCACATGATACATGGAAGAGACTTGAAACTTTGTTTGGTGCATATTCTAAGTCATCAAAGTATGGTTTCTTGATTGAATTCTTTAGGCTTGACATGAAGTCCATCACACCTCTTACTACATATTTAAATTACATGGAAGGACTTCTAACCTAGCTTGCACAAATAAATTTGAAAATGGATGACAATATTAGTATTGGTGTTCTGCTTAAATGTTTGCCTCTTGAATATAATAATGCATCAACAACCTTAATCAATATGCCAAATCCTAAGCTTGTTGATATCCAAGCATCACTATTAGAGGAGGAAAATAAGCTAAAATCTAAAGAAGAACCAAGCACCTCTAAAGAAGCTGAAATATAAAGAAGAATCAATATGTTGGCAATATGTACAAAGGCAAGAAGGACCAGCTATTCTGTGATTTTTGCAAAAGGGTCAGACACATTGAAAAGTTTTTCCATGCCAAAAAGAGGTCCAGAAGGCATATCTTGCTACATTGAAAGAAGAAGAAGACCATGGAGCGACAATCCATTGATGTGTCGGGTTGGTTACCCTCTCCAAGATATTGTAACGTGTCCCCCTGTCCACTTGTAGGACACCTCTTAGCAGCCCATCAGGAAGAGAGTCTAGAAAGCGCCGTCCGACACTCACGAGGAATGTCATGGGTTTTGCGATCAAGGTCTTCCCGAGTTTGCCACGAAGTGGAAGTATTTGGCCATTCCCACTTAGGACCGACCTAAATCAGGGTCTTCCTAATAGTCAAGTTCCTAGGAGGTAGCTAGCGTCGAGCCCCAGACGAACCACTTTGCGTAGAACATCAGGGTCGAAGCGGATTTATACTGCACTTGGTTCAAGGAGAATGGGAAACGAGAGGGATGTGAAGCTCGATCTCTCAGCCCGTAAGGCATAGTCCCATTCCGTTCCTCTAAAATAGCATAAATCAGGACTCTAGCTCTATTGATTCTAGGTCATTGTTACCTCGCTGCCAATTCCTTTGAGAAAAGTTCCCGGCCAACCGAGACCACCCTTCCATAGGATGCAAACCCAGAGTCACGTCCACCGCACTTTTCTCGAGTTGCTTAGTTATCTAATTACCTACCACATTTAGTTTGACAAGCAAAAAAAAAATCCTTAATTAACCACTGGTTCCTTCACGTAACTTAGGCACTAACACAGAAAAACAACTTCCTTAATTAATCACTAGTTCCTTCACATAACTTAGGCACTGACACAGAAAACAAATGTCAAGCAAGTTCATTTTTCAACATTTGATCTTTATTTATCATAGTCTTTGGAATACATCAAATAAACTGCCTGAAGGCTATCCTAGCAATCCTCAGGGATCGCTATTCCAAGTTTCACCCGTTGACTAGTATATGGGCCTTGAGATCCCATCTCGAGTCACATCAGCCTCTGGTGCAGGATCCGGAGGCAAGGAATTTAGGCCAGAGCCTCCCTTGGCACCCAAGCATCCTCCTGCTCTAAGTAGCACCCACGGAGAAACCTCTTGCGACGAGTTCGGTCCACGTACTCGGCACGACTAATAACCCCCTTGGATAGGGTCAGACAGACAGTTAGAGTTAACTGATCCTGCCTCTCCCTCCAGAATTTTAACCTGAAGCATTATTTGTTTTTCCTGAATTAGTTCCGTGAGCAAAGAAGTACAAACAGTGCATCTAAGTGTACAATCACGAGCATTTCAGTGGTCGTTCGTATGGCCAACTGCTAAGGTGTAATTCCTTCTCCTCGGATACTTCCAGCATTCGATCCTGGATCATTCACGACTTGGCAAGATCCCAAGGGTTTCGTAATCTGAGTTGCTTATTTACCCTTTTTCCTTGGGTTAGGGTTTATACCTTGTTGACCCAAATTGTCATTACCTTAGGTTTCCTTATATTATAGTTAATAAGTCTTGTACAACCCCATCGCCCTAACTTGGTTAGTCAATTGCTTTCTTGGCAATTTATAACTACCCTAGCTTGTCAAATCAGTCCCAAGGAAGAGTGTGGTAGCAGGATGATTATTCAATTTCTAGAAAATTAGACTTGTAATTAGAACTCGCCAAACTTGGTCTAAGATGTAGTAGTACCATTTTGTGACTTAGACACAAGAGCGCATGATGTTGCAGCTTGTACCACGAGATAGGTGTCAGTATCTAACTTGTGGGATTATATCTCTCATCATACGGTATTTCTTGATCAAGAATACCTTTGATCAAGATATAGGGTTTGGGAGTCCTATTGACCCGATCCAAACCCTAACCCTACTAGGCTGATAAACGTTTTGGCCCTAGGGTCCCTAAATTGCAGAAGTCTAGTATTTGGTCATCTGATCCTTAGGGTGAGAACCCTAGATCATTCCTGCATGGTTGATTTGATAACCCTAACATTCGTGAATGTGGGTTGAACTCTTACAGATTGAAAATATTAAATCGGCATCCTGAGTGCAATACTAAGTAGAATTTTATCATGGCTTAACCATTTTAATGAAGAGGCATCCTTTCCCAAATTCGAACTTTGATAAAAGAACTCTATGCATGGATGCATCATTCTTTCATGACCAGATGCCAATGAATACATCATTGATTTAATCCTTCTTTTATCGCTTATCTCAACCTAAAATGTAGCTATCATTACATGCAAATTGCATAATATATGTTTTATTGTCAAAGTTCATAAATCTTTTCCTTTCAATGCAACTATTTAGACATCATTTAATGACCGTCTACAATTATCTTATACACGAGTCACAACCAGGAATTTATTACATAAGTGCATTATGTGTCATAAGCCCTATCCTTTGCGAGATGCAACAAGGACGCCTTTGCACAATTTCATCATTTAACTTATGCATCATATGCTCAAAAATGCGACTACCCTTGAGCATGGAAGTGCAAGCAAATGCAAGTACTCGTTGTGCAACTACACTTTGTAAATCGAGTGAGTATATAAATTTTCCGATGCATTTAAGTTTCCTATGTGAATTAAAACATGTTTTATGCATCCTTTCCATGTGGGAATATTTTTCAGAACCTAGGCATTCAAAATCAGGGTGTTGTCCACTCTCGTACTTTGGGTGGAAGCTCCCGCGTGTGCTCCTCTCGACTTTTTCTTAGGATCCATTGAGGAAGTAAACTTTGACTCAGCGAACTCACCCTTGGCTCTCTTACGCGTTTCAAAGTCACTATTGCCTGAGATTCCTTCCCTGCACAAGAAACGAGCCTTGCAAGACACGGTCTAATAAAAAAACTGGGAGGCACAGGTGAACTTGGCCTAGAGAAGCTTCAATAGAAGCTTCTCAAGCTCCTGGAGGAAACAAAGATGATGTGTGCTGGTGAGGATTATTTGAGTGATGATGGTGAGGATGACGATGGAGATGATGATGATGATGATGGCGACGGGGGTGATAGTAGCAAGGTGGCATGGCGTAGACAGGCGGCGGCAGCAATCTGGCGGCGGCAGCAACTCAATAGCGGGCAGCACACACGATGCCCCTCCCTCCCTTGAAGCTTGGGAGGGGGGTTCATATATAAGGTGGGGGTGGAGGGGTGGCCACATAGGTGGAAATTGCATGCTTCCCCTCTCCATGCCCCTCCATAACACGTACTCGTCTCTCTCTCCCTGCCATGCAATGGGTGAAGGAGAGGGAGTTAATGTTTTAAAAAAATTGCAATTAAATCATTATCCCTTTTTCCCTTGAAGGGGAGTTCCCGCGGTGGATTACGGTTTTGAGCCACGATTTCCTATGCACAACGTGGGGCTGGTGTTTGTTAGTATACGAGGATGGAGCACTTAGGCCAAATTTTTTTTCATTGCAAGAGATTACTTTGAGCTGCTTTTGCAAGGGATCTGTGGTCTTTAATATTTTGTTGTAGAAATATTACAGATACACCGAACTTCCTTCACTAGGTGAAGGAGTTTACGTCTGCAGTGTAAAGGAGGAGGAAGAAGAAAAAGACCACCACGATCAAAAGGACAAGCCTCACCAGTCCTTCTATTCTCACTATTCTAATAGAATTTGTTAGCTTTGCACTACCTAGCCCAAAATGCCTCTATCATACACTTGTAAACTCCTCATGTAGCCTTGTACTACAGTCTTCGTACACTTTTTGAGGCCCCTTTTATAGCCTCTGGATGTCCACCATGTTTTATATGAACTCGCTATTTCTCTTCCAACCTCCATAGCTTCTGTCTCAAGCCATGTTCTAGATCCATGTTTCTACAGACCATTGAGGAAGTATGTTCCTCATCGTGCAAGAAATATCTAACATTGACTCAAGGGTATTGGATAGTGGTGCCTCTGTCAAGATTGCGGGAGAGAAGGAAGGAGTCTCACTTGTAGCTTTCTTGCTTGCACAATGGGGGAATACACACAAAGGTGGAGGCTGAAAACAGTTTTCCTCTTCTTAGTTGTGTAAGCCAAAAAGAACTCTGGTATATAGAAATAGAAGAACCCTATATATGGGTCTCAAACCAAACTCAACTAACTAAGGTGGCATACTAACTGAGCCACAAAATAGAGTAGATAAGGATAGCTTTCATCTCGCTATTGTTCATGGGCGGTGTATCAACCGCATCTGCAACTGACAAGTCGGTGACATAAATGCACAACGGTCACCCTGGCATATCACGAGTGGAGCTCGATATCTCAACACTCCCCCTCGAGCTCAATCCCAATTCCTGCACATGAAGCAGGTCTCTAAACTTGTGCAGCTTCTCTGCGCCCAATGCCTTCATGAATATGTCAGCTACCTGATCCTCTGTGCTGACATAAACTAGATCAATAAGACCTAGTAAAACCCTCTCCCGCACATAGTGATAATGTACCTCAATGTGCTTTATTCTAGCATGATAGACTGGGTTATTTGCCAAATGTATACTACTCATGTTGTCACAATAAATGACAACTGGCCCATCTGTAGGCTGATGCATATCATAAAGTAGCTTATGCAACCAAGCTACCTCACATGCCGCCATTGCTGCGCCCCTGTATTCAGCCTCTGTGCTCGACAAGGCAACTCTAGGTTGTTTCTTGCTGCTCCAAGTGATTGCAGCACTTCTAAAAGAGAACACATATCCACTGGTAGATCGTCTATCAGAAATACTACCAGCCCAATCAGCATCAGTGTATCCATGCAACTGTATCTGAACCCCAGTCTCATAAAGTAGTCCATACTGCAATGTGGACTTCACATACCTGAGTATGCGTCTAGCTGCATCCAAATGCGATTTCCTTGGAGCCTGCATAAACTGACTTACCAATCCAACAACATAGCTCAAGTCTGGCCTCGTAATAGTCATATAAATCAAACTTCCTACTATGTGTTTCTACATAGTAGGGTCTTCTAGAAGCTCACCTGCATCTGCGCTCAGCTTCACATTCTACTCCAAAGGAACTGAAATAGGCTTACAGCCTGTCATTCCATATTTGGACAACATGTCTAATCCATACTTCCTCTGCAAGAGCCATATCCCACTTGGTGATCTAATCACCTCAATGCCCAAGAAATAACGTAGCTCTCCCAAATCCTTCATCTCAAACTTCTGCTTCAATAGCATTTTCACATGAAGGATATCTTCATCACTGTCACCTGTGATAATCAAATTATCAACATAAATGACAAGCAACATAATATCTTTCTCTGTTTTTCTCACATAAAGTGAGAAATCTACCTTAGAAATGTGAAAGCCAATAGTGACAAGATACTATCCTATCTTGTCAGACCATGCTCTAGGTGCTTGCTTCAAGCCATACTAGGCTTTCTTCAACCTGCAAACAAACTCAGGATGAACAACATGCACATAACCTGGTGGCTTCTCCATATATACCTCTTCTTGCAAATCACCATGCAAAAAGGCATTCTTTACATCCATCTGATGTAAAGACCATTCCTTTGATGCAGCCATAGCAATGACTACTCTTACAGTTTCCATCCTTGCAACCGGACTGAATATTTCTTCATAATCAATGCCATATGTTTGTGCATACCCCTTGACTACTAATCTTGCCTTGTATCTGTTCACAGAACCATCTGCATTGTGCTTCACCTTATAAACCCACTTACAACCAATTGCATTCTTTTCTTTAGGCAAAGGTACCAATTCCCATGTAGCATTTGCTTCCAAGGCATCCATTTCTTCATCCATGGATTTCTCCCATTTTTCTTTTCCCATGGCTTGCTCAAAAGAAGTGGGTTCTGGTTCCTATATCACTTTGACCATATAGGCATAGTGAATGGCTGTAAATCCATCATATTTTAGCCTATCCACAGGATACCTGGCTTTGGTAGACCTGTGCAAAGTAGGTTCACTCCCAGATGCTCTCAAAACATCCATGGTCTTCCTTACTCCAGGTGTAACAATAGAAGGAATACCCAACTCATCATCAATGCTCTGTTCTGAGCCACTAGATTCACCATCCACATAAGAGTGACCTGCATTCACATCAAACATGGGCTGATCTACCTTCTCTTTTCCTTTTCATGATACTTGAATACCACTATTTGCATTGCTTTGAGAAGATTCTCCTAATCTCAATCAGCCTGTCCATGGCGAAGAATGTGAACCACTGCTAGAGGATGCTCCAGGTCCACTAATATTTTGCGACTGCTGTTGTGAATTCTATGCAGCATTACCATTTTGTGCATCTATATCATCAATCACATTTACTGGTTTATACCAGCTACTCATCTCACCAAAAACAACATCTCTGCTCACTGTAAACTTACGAGTAGAAGGGTTATAGCATCATACCCTTTCTGCTGCAGAGAGTAACCAATAAAGATGCACTTCTCAGCTTTTGGATCCAACTTGGATCTCAACTCATCTGGCACATGAACATAGGAAATGCAACCAAAAATCTTCAAATGAGAAATATATGGTTTCCTACCAGTATACCTCTCCTCTAGAGTCATCCCATGTATTGCTGCAGTGGGAGTCCTGTTCATTATGTAGACTGCTGTAGCAACTGCTTCAGCCCAGTAAAAATCTGGCAAGTCTTTTTCGTTCAGCATGGCACGAGATACCTCTCCAATATGCATGTTTTTCCTTTCTGCAATTCCATTTTGTTGTGGGGTATGACTGCATGAATATTGCTGCTTTGTGCCATGCTCCTGCAGGAACCTTGCAAACTCATTTGAGAGGTACTCTCCCCCTCCATCTGACCTTGGGCATTTTATCTGCAGGCCTGTTTCTTTTTCAACCATAGCTTTAAGAGTTTTGAAATGCCCAAAAACTTCACTTTTCTTTTTCATAAAATACACCCAAACTTTTCTGCTATAGTCATCAATAAAAGTGACAAAATAATGACAGCCTCCAAGAGATGCAGCTTTAGTAGTCCACACATCAGAGTGGATTAATTCCAATGGCTTCTTACTCTCTTGAACATATCTAGGAAATGGTTTTCTTGCCTGTTTTCCAAACTGACAGGCTTCACATACCTTATGCATTTCTGCAACCTTGAATTTAGGCAATCCTACAACAATATTTTGGGCCTGCATTGATTTAAGTTGCTGTACATTAACATGACCAATGCGTTTATGCCAGATATCAATATCTGCAACTACATCGGTCCCATGTGCAAACATTGCTGCACTCAATTCAGGCATGTCTACATCCAACGTAAACATTCTGCCCTTCTTCTTTCCTTTTACTATCAAGCGACCTTTATTTTTCATATCCTCAACAAAGCATCCATGAGAATTAAATCTAACCTGCAAGCCCTGCTCAACCATTTGACCAACAGAAACCGAGTTCTTGGTGATATTCGGGACATGAAATACATCCGACAGGTATTTCTTTTTCCCATCCTGCATAGACAAATGAATTTTTCCAATCTGCACAATAGGATGTGCAGTATCATCACCACTCTCCACAAATCCTGGTTTTTCCATTTTTTTTTACATCCTGCATCCATTTTGCATGACCTGTCATGTGGTTTGATGCACTTGAGTCAACATACCACACTTCGTTGCTTTCTTTTGCACTTGTCACAGAGTTGTTCATGTGCTGCACCATAAACAAATGCTCATTTCTGTCATCACCCTGTCTATTAGAAGATGCATAATTCCCTTGTTGCAATTTTCCATTCATGATGTCATTCTATTTTTTACAGCAGTCTTTAGCCATATGACCCATTTTACCACAGTAGTAGCATTCAACATTGCTGTTTGCATTTTGGCCTCTTTGCCATCCACCACTACCTCTTTGGCTCCCCCTGCCTCTAGAGTTACCACGTCCTCCTCTATAGGATTGGTTTTCTTGAGTTTGCTGCATATTTTGATTTCTACCATGGCCTCCAGATCGGCCTCCTCTACCTCTGCCTCTACCTCTTCCAGCATTTGAGTAGAAGACAGTTTCTTTTGAAGTTCCTCCTAAAGAAGATGCACCACCATTTCTCTACTCCTCAGAAATTAGAAGAGCAATTAACTCCTCAAAATCAGGAAATCTTTCACGGACGGAAATGGATGTTCGAAACTGTGCATAATCCTTTCCTAGACCATTCAAGGTCACGGAAACTAAATCATCATCTTCCACTGGCGACCCAATGGAAGCAAGTGCATCTGCAATCTTCTTCACCTTCATGTGATAGTCATTGATGCTAATACTTTTTCTTTGCACATTGTGCAACTCTTGCTTGAGCTGCATTTTCCTGGCTTGTGTATTTGGGCTATACATTTTTGACAAAGTATCCCATGCCTCCTTTGGTGTACTTGCATCCTGAATATGCACAATCATAGAGTCTGAAATACTGATAGACAGCTAGTACATATCTTTTCTGGCTCTCTCATGCCATCCTTTAAATGCTTGCATTTGATGTTGATTGGGAATATCATGAAGAACTAGTTCTTCTTCATTTCCTGCAACAAATTCCCAATATCCTTTTCCCATAAGGAAATTCGTCATTCTAAACTTCCATGCTTGGAAGTTGTTCTTGTCAAGCTTTTCAGTGACAATCTGTGAAAGAGAATCAGACGCCATTACAGAACACTGCAAAAAATTCTGTCACTGTAAAAAACACAGCTTCAGCCTCACAAGGGCAAATCTGCAAAACTGACGAAAGTGGTAAGTGACCACACAGTCACTTCCTAGTGACGATTTTGCATCAACAGGCAACAAGGATGATTTTGTAAATCCCAATGTCTCTGCGCACAGGCATACGATGCAATTTCTATAGTAACTTTTCACCGACCTGTAGAATAGTGGTCGCACAACATAAAACACGGCCTTTTCCTGAGTGCGTGTAGAAAAATTCCGCCTCCAAAACAGACCGTGAAATGGCCTCAAATAAAAAAAACAGAGCAACCAAGGGCTAAAGCCCTTGCCCGCAGCATATATTGCCCTCTTGCTACACCGGGAAGGGCGTCTCAATCTGAGACAATGCACACTTGCACTTTCTGGCTGTGCTACCTGTGCAGAGACTTGCTCCCAAAACAAAAAAATGAAAGCAACACTGTTCCTCTTACCAGAACACCGCGAACTTGGTTTGCTTTCTTGAGCTCCTTACCACGAACAAGGCTCTGATACCATGTCAAGATTGTGGGAGAGAAGGAAGGAGTCTCACTTGTAGCTTTCTTGCTTGCACAATGGGGGAATACACACAAAGATGGAGGCTGAAAACAGTTTTCCTTTTCTTAGTTGTGTAAGCCAAAAAGAACTCTGGTACATAGAAATAAAAGAACCCTATATGTGGGTCTCAAACCAAACTCAACTAACTAAGGTGGCATACTAACTGAGCCACAAACTAGAGTAGATAAGGATAGCTGTCATCTAGCTATTGCTCATGGGCAGTGTACCAACCGCATCTGCAACTAACAAGTCGGTGACATAAATGCACAACGGTCACCCTGGCATATCACGAGTGGAGCTCGATATCTCAACAGCCTCATGTCACATGACTAACAAGAAAGGTCTATATAGTTCTATAAAGCCTGTACAAGAATCCCACTATGATGGTTGGGAATGATGCAAAATGCCCTACAGAGGGCATATCTACTATTTCCTTTGTTACTGCAAATGGTGAACTCAATAATCTTTTAAATGTATTGTATGTTCTAGAGATTAAGAGAAATTTGCTATCAATTGCTTCTATAACTAATCTTGGCCATGAGGTGAGGTTCACTAAGACAAGTGCATGAAATTATTAACAATGCTAGCAAAGTTGTCAGCAAAGGAGAAAGGAGAAATAACATGTATGAGCTAAATGCTCTTACAACCACCATTAGTGTGAGCGCAGGTAAACTTTGGCACGAAAGTTTTGGTTACAACTGTTTTTCAGTGTTGAAGGAGATGCATAAGTAAGGTATAACTAAAATGAAGAAACCATGTGAAGCTTGTATAATGGGCAAGAAACAAAGAAAGGTATTTCACAAGAAAGCGTTTGAAAGGACCATGTGAAGCTTGTATGATGGGAAAGCAACAAAGAAATGAATTTCCACAAGAAAGCAGTAATTGAAATAAAGGAACCATGCGAAGCTTGTATGATGGGCAAGAGACAAAGGCATTTCCACAAGAAAGCAAGAATATAGAAAAGGCTCATCTAGATTTGGTGCATCCTAAGTTGTAAAATGCCTACAAAAGCCTTGGGAGGATCTTATAATTTTATGTTGATTTCCAACAACTACAATAGGAAGATATGGATGTACTTTCTTCGTGATAAGGCTCAAGCTTTTGATAAGCTTAAAGATGGTTGAAACTTGTTGAGAATAAAACAAGGCAAAGTGTGAAGAAGCTTAGAACAGTTGGGTGGTGGTGAGTTCAACTCAAAAGAGTTTGAAGAATTTTGCAAGAGAAAAGGGATTTAAAGTTGATTGACAATGCCTCATACAACTTAGTAGAATGGCATCATTGAATGCCAAAATTGCACCATTGTGGAAATGGCAAGGTGCATGCTTAAGGTAAGGGATTGCCTAACTAGTTTTGAGCAAAAGCTATTAATATTATAGTCTATATTCTCAAGTGGAGTTACACAAATGCTCTTAAGGGTAAAACTCCTTATGAGGCCTATTCTAGTACGAAACCATCTGTCTCACATTTTAGAACTTTTAGATATAAATGTTATGCACATGTTCCAAAGGATAAGAGAAACAAGTTAAATCCAAAAAGCATAAAATGTATCTTTTTTCTTATATTGATGAGCAAGAGGCTTATAAATTGTATGACCAAGAGGCAAAGAAGATCATAGGAAGCTGTGATGTGATGTTCAAGGAGCAGCCATATATGGTGGAGGAAAATATAAGTTCTTCCACTTTATCATCTATGAAAGAAGTATCTAGTATGAACCTATCCTACGAGCTATCTCTACTCTCAAGGAGGAGGAAGTATCATATTTGAATGATGAGGACAAAATTCACCAATCCACAATCATGCCACTAGAAAAGCCATTGCTACAATGGATGAAGCAGCTCTATGATTGTAACAATCCTATGTGTATCACAACTTAGAAAAAGGCATGTAGACCAAGGATATCACTAAGAATAGAGGAGCAAAGAAAGACTTCTACTCACATAGTCAATATGGCCTTGATGGGTGAGATTATGAGAGAAGTAAAGGAGCCAACAGACTCGAAAGAAGAACTTGTGGATCCAACATGGAGAGTAGCTATGCAAGCTAAGTATGATAGCATCACGAAGAATGACACTTGAGAGCTTGAGTGGATCATCTAGAAAAGAGAAAGATTATTGGCACCAAGTGAATCTAAAAGGTAAAGTATAAGATTGATGGCAGCTTAGAAATTTACAAAGCTAGATTATTTGCATAGGGATTTTCATAGGTTAAAGGAATTGATTTTCAAGAATCATTTGCTCTAACTACTAGAATGACTATTATTCACATAGTACTTGCATTGGCTACTCATAAGAAGTGGTCAGTTTACCAAATGGATGTCAAATCAGTGTTCTTGAATGGTGACCTCAAGGAGGAGGTGTATGTGGCTCCGTCATTAGGGTTTGAGAGCCACCATTCTGAGAACAAAGTTTGTAAGTGTCATTTCCCTCATGGGTAAACCAGCAAGACCCATAGACCAGTTATTGCTTCAAGCATTTCAAGATAAGAGCTATGGCTACCTCTCACATAGATGTGCACACTCTTATACACACCAATGAGTGAGCTTACCTTTGAATCTCATCAAGTACCGCCTCCTGCAAATCATCCAATGGCTCCATGATTCAAGATGTGTCCTTAAGCAAGCTCCATCTCTAGTATCTGAGCTTTGATCTCCATAGTTGCACATGCAAGAAGGGGAAGGAGAAGAAGATGATGATGAAGAGAGGAGAAGAAGAGCTTCTCCACGGTCCCTCACTCTCTCACACTCCGTCTCTCATGCATAAAAAGGGAATAAGAGTAAGAAGCAAGAAGAGAGCAAGCTTGGCCACACACAAGAATGAGCTTCTTTATTCATTTCTTAACTTATATACATGCCCTTATCCCTCTCTTGTGTAGCCATCTCCTTTTTGGTCCGGCTTTATCCATTTCTCTAGTCTACTTTTTTCTCCTTCTTACTAGTAGATGCCTCAACCCATGCCTCTCATTCTTTACAATTTGCATGGGAGAGAGCTTGGCACTCTTTTACAAAATGAATTGCAATGTGCCCAATTTTTTTATTGTGATATATCACAATGTGCTTACTATTGTGTGCTTTCTTTTACATTCGAGTCTTTTTCCTATACTTCATGTCTTCATTTTTTGTAGTGTGATTTTCTCTTCCATTTCTCTCGCCTTGGGATTTTCCTCCATTTCCAATTTCTTCGACTTTTCTATCTTGGTCTTTTGAGGGTGTAACATTACCCCCCTCCTAGCTAGGTGCCAATCCAATTGCACCTGTTGGGCCTTGCCAATTCTAGTTTTCTTTTTACTTATTCTAGTGTTTCTTCTCTACTTGTCTGTGTGACATTCAGCATTGTACTAAAGAATATGTGATGTTTCTCTAGCATTCCTATCTCAACGACTGCGGCTTTGCTCTCTACTAGGAGACAATCACTCTCTCGAAATAGGACAGTCTCTTGTAGGCTAAGTATTTGACTCTATCTTTGTTCTTGGCTACCCATTCCTCTACTTTCTCTTTCATCTAATCTAGCCCTTGATTTTGGTATTGGGCTAAGGTGGCGATCTCTTGTTGTTGTTGTTCCTGCCACAATGCATTCACTTGTTATTGCTCTTGATTTTTCCATTCTACGTGTTCCTTCAATATGGCATAATCATGGAGAGTTGCTTGAAGATGATTGTGTAGCTCTGCCAACTTCTTCCTGGTCTCCTCATCTCTTTGGGTCCTTACCACCTATAGCTTTTTCCTTACCTCTTCAACTTCTTTATTTCTAGCTCTAGACACATGTTTTCCTTGGAGTTGAATAAGGTGCACATGCTTTCTAGGGAAATGCAATTCTCTCTTTCTTCATCGTACAAATCTATTAAGCTCTCTTCTCCTTTCCTTTCCTTTAAGGCCTCTTTCAATGCAATCATTTCCTTGTTTAAGATGGTCATTACCCTTGTTCTTTCTATCCTATAGGCTACAAAGGTAATTTCTCTTCTTCCACATCAACACAAGTACAACCTTTTTCTCCTCCATCATCTTGTCGAGTGAGCTTTGAAGCTCTTTTACCAATTTGTCATGATTTTTCAGTGTTGTGTATGGCTAAAGGCACTGAAGTAGTTGATATTTTTAAACGGGATACCTTTGGCCCTTGGCATGATTCTGCATCTGGTGGCCTCCTTATTCCTACAAAGGGTGTAAAATAGCTAATTCTCACATCAAGAAAAATATCTGGAAATAAAATAAATGTACCATATGTTCCAAGAAACCATAGCCAAGGTGGCTAGGTATGAAATTATATTTCCATGGAAGACTTAGAATCAAATATGAATGCTGCAACATGAATACTCACCTCATGCCAAGGTGGGACATGGTATGCACCCCATGATCATGGTGGCTAAGAGTATGCACCCTCTTGGATGGTGGGAGGAAGGAAACCTCAAAACATGTATTCTTCAAAATGGAAAAAGATCCTTCACATGTTACATCTCCACCTTTTATACTTAACCCTAGCGTACCCTAGACTAAGGCATTTATGCTTTATTAAAAGCCATCCCAGCCTAAAAGAGCTTTCTCCTCAAAGATGCAATTCGGATAGTGTCCAAGGAAAGATTACAAGGATAGCTTTGTAAGTATGGATCCATGCTGAAATGAAACTCCAAGTTGAAGAAGATCTCATATGTCAATGAAGTACAAATATGAAATCTAAGTATACTACTGGAAAGTGTCCAAAATAGGTTGTCCTATAAGAATGGCCATAACTTGAAGAAGAAATGTCCAATCACCATGTATGAGCTATAGAAATGCAGAGGATAATCCCTAGTATCTAGCCATGCCATAAAAATCCAATTTTGATGACCATAGAGCAATTATTTGTTATGACAGAATTTCAATACAACAAGATGTTATGTTCAGATTTTACTTTGTTTCCTGCAAAAGCCATGGAAAAGAATCAAGGTATGATGATGGTTTCCAAGTAGACTCCTCCATGGGCAAACCTTGCCATTTAATAAGGTATTCCAGTAGTGAACTATTCCTTAAAAACTTTTCTCTTTTGCCAATAATCTTCTTAGGCTCATATATGATGAGACCATCTTCATCTATAGGAGGTAACTCCTCTAAAACATTTATGTCTAGACCCACATATTTCTTAACTTGGGAAACATGGAAGGTAGAATGAATCCTTGTTGAAGAATGCAAATCAAGCTTGTATGCAAGATCGCCAACTCCTTTGAGGATTTGATAAGGCCCATAGTAACGATGAGCCAATTTATTATAACCGCCTTGGAGAGAAGCATACCTAGATTTAGGCACTTTGAGAAATACCCAATCTCCTTTTTCAAACTCCAAAGGCCTTCTCTTTTCATCAACATAAGCCTTCATAACATCTTGTGCCTTTCTAATGTTTTCTTTGCATTGATGTAAAAGAGCTTTCATTTTCTCAACTTTAGCCTTGGCTTGTGGATTCACATCTTCATGAAAGAGAGCTGAAGGTATTTGCACTTTGTATCCATAAAGTGCTTCAAATGGCAACACGCCAATGCTCATATGAGGAGTATTATTATAACAAAATTCAGCAAGATGTATCCAATGATCCCACAATGCCTAAGTGTTATGGAAAAAATGTCGAAGATAGACTTCCAACCATCTATTGACACACTTTGTTTGGCCGTCTGAAGGCTGCAATATTTTGTTCATTAGAGCTTGAAAAGTAGCAGGCACATTTGAAAGCCCAAATGGCATGACCAAGAAGTGGTATAACCCTCTTTTAGTCCTAAAGGTTGTTTTATACTCATCTCCTTCCTTCATTCTAATTTGGTGATATCTCTAATGAAGATCAATCTTGGTAAAGACCTTTGCATCTTTGAGCTCATCCAAAAGGTAATCAATGCGTGAAATCAGGTATCTATTCTTCAATGTGGACTTGTTTAACTCCCTATAATCAATGCACATGCAAAAATATCCATCCTTCTTCTTAACCAAGAGCACGAGAGAGGCAAACATAGATTGACTTGGTTGAATTAAACCCATTTGTAGGAACTCTTTGACTTGTCCCTCCACCTCTTCACTTTCAAAATTTAACAAGCAATAGGGAGGTTTTTATTAGGTAGCAAGTTGATAGGGTGATCAACCTCTCTCTTTGGAGACAAAGATGATGGTGGCTGAAATAAATCTTTGTATTCCTCCAATAGCTCTTCTAATCTTGGATCCTTTCTCTTTGAAGAAGAAGATGGCTGATTTGGTGGCTGCTCTTCATCTACTTTTGCAAGAAAAAGATTGAAGATACATGATCTTGCATTGATTTCTTTTTGTAACTTCTTTATGGATATGAGTTCCAAATATTTTTTACCAATGCCCTTCAATTCTATATATTCTCCATTCCATTTAAACTCCATTTGCATGTTTTCCAAGTCTAATGAAAATTTTACAATGGACTTTAACAAATCACAGCCAATGACAACATCTATAGGTACCATTTCTAAAGTAATCAAGTCCACTTGTATGGTACATGAAGGAGATAAGGTGATAGGAGTATGTAGGCACACTTCATTGCTTGATGCATAAGCTCCATTGGCAACTTGGATCTTCAATGACACTTGCATTTGTTGAGGTAGCAATGTTAGCCCATGCAAAGATTTGGTATTTATAAAGCTATGGGTGCTTCCCGTGTTTGAACAACTTATCCATTGATAATCCCCTCAAGTCTAAGGGTATTTTCTCCCTTACAACCAGTCCATGCATCATGAGAAATTGCACATAGAGAACCACTTGGATCAAAGGGAAAACTATCCACAATATCATAGAACTCATAATTAGTTCCATCTTCCTCATCTTGCATGTCTTTAACCATAGGGTTTTCATCCACATGAAACACATTTCCCTCTTCATCTTCATCTTCATTCGGCTCATCGTCAATGATGACAAAATTAAGCTTGTTATTCTTGGATTTACATTTCAGCCTATGGTCTTATGTCCACTTTTCTCCACACTTGAACCATAAACCTTTGGCTTGCATGTCCCTAATTTGATCATTAGAAAGAACTTTGTTGTAAGTGCTATGCTGAGATCCCTTTTGTGCATTTTCAATCCTTGTAAAGTCTTGTTTAGCTTCAGCCATTGGTCTAGACCACCACCAACACTTAGTTTTGACCCATAAACCATTGGATAAGTAGACACCTTGCTGTAATTACTATTGTAGGTATTAATTCCCTTGATATCTTGTCTATACACATCCCTTGGCTGATTGAAATGAGCTCCAAACTTAGAAAACTGATTTGGTGAGGAATACCCTGCACTTTTAGGCCAAATACCCATTGAATCTCTTCTATATTTTTTCCCATACCTTTTAGCATATTGAATAGCATCATGAATGATATTGGGTTGCATTGCATCTACTTCCAAAGAAAGGGTTGGATCTAGACCAAAGATGTATTTGTTTAATTTTGCCGAATCATCAATTCCTTCAATATACATAGAGAGATTGAGGAACATATCGGAGTAGTCACGAATGGACATGCCCCTTTGTTGAAGACCATACCATCTTCTTTGCAATCTTTCTTTTTCCATTTGAGAGACAAACATCTCTAACATTGCCATCTTAAAATCCTCCCAAGAAGTAAAAGTATGACCAAGTCTTTGCATGTATCTCCACCACGTATGTGTATAGCCCTCAAGATGGAGTGTTGCAAAATAGGTCTTAGATTCGTCTTGGCGAGGAAAAAGTGTGAAGTACATCTCTAGTTTATTTACCCATTCTTTCCACTCCATTGGAGATGCATTATTACCCTTGAAGTTGGAAATAGTAATCTTCTCTTTGTACTCCTGCTCATTATAGGTTGGCTGAAAATTGTTACAGTGCTGCCCAAAAGACGATTGTCTCCAAGACTCTCTATACATTGAAACTCTTCCAAAAGAATTTGTTCTAGAAGCATTATCACCTTAATTTGGTTGACCCGATCCAAAAGAATGAGGTTGTCCACTATTGGGCTGACCATAAAATGAGTTCTCTTTGTTAGCGATATCATGGAATGACCTTCTTTCCTAAAATCTTCCATTCTTATCACGCATCTCCGATTCGTTTTGCTCGATGGTAGATTGGAAAGGAAAGGATTTGTAGAATGGGTCACATCCATGAAACTCTTCATTCTTAGCTTCTCTTAAGTTATCCTCCTCTTCAAAAGTGGCCTCATGTCTTGAATTAAATTGTGGACGGGTATGATGCTTTGATGGTATCGGTGGCCGATAATAGGCACTCTTCAATGTTGATGGCTCTCCTTTCTCAAAGGTTCACATTATTGGTTGATCAATTCCTTTTCCTTTCATATTAGTGAGTTGGGTTGAAGTATTTCCAATATGAGTAGTGGGTTCATTTGGCATAGAAGGTATGGTTTGAGTTTTCAAATCTTTGATGGCTGCTAATACATCTTCAAATCCACTTTTCATAGACTTTGCTACTCCGTTTTCAAATCCATTATGCATAAACTTGACCAACTGTTGAAGGCTCTCATTTACCCCATTGGATGTTTTCTCTATCTTTCCCAATGAATTAGAGAGTTGTTCATGAGTGTCATGCATTCCAATATTCAACATATGCTACTCTTTTGAAAGTATGGAGCCTTCAAAAGGTTCACGAAATAGTTGATTCTCATCATTGCTAAGTCATAAACTATGAGCATTACCAACACTAACACCTTTATCTTGTTTGTCTTAATTATGGGTTTCATTGGTGTTATTTTGATCATTGACATATTCTTTGATATCCTCTTGAATGGTTTCCATCACTTGGTCTTTCCTTTTGTTTTTGGCCATTAGTGATAGTTGTTGTCAAATATGATTGTTCTAGAGAAAATTGACAATATCTTGCTTAATATATCCCAATGATTCCTTGACCTAAAGGATGCTCGTATAGTGGGGATATTACATATTTATTAAGATCTTAGCTTGCAAGAGGGGTAATAGGTGTAATGACCTCAGACAATGCACCCCTGTCACCCTGTCTAGATGTAATCCCACTATACTAGCTATTAGAAAAACTGTTATAACTTTTTCTCCTGATGTCTGATTACTAAAAATTTTAGTTCAAATCCAAGATTGACATCCCCTCTTGGACTCAAGATATCAAGATCTCAAATCAGATCATGATAGAAAATTCTATATAGCTGAAATTGTATACATGTCGTGTGAATTCCTGCACCTTGTAAATACCCTTTGGATGCCCTGTTTCACCCTGAATGGCCTCTTGGAGTACTTGTGGACACCCAAAACACTTAATAGACCTGCAATAGACTATAGGGCACCTATAGGAATCCAAGAAATACCTGTAATTGATTGGTAACTATTGGAAATGATCAATAACTACCCTATCACCTGCTGAATGTATGTAATATCTATGAATTGCTAATCTTACTGAAATACCACTGTCAATTCTTGGCTCAAGATATGTCTCTATACCTAAATAGAAAAAAAAATGTGTGGGATTCGTGACTTGAGGGGTGTGCAAATTTCCCTCTCAAGCCGATTTGTGCTCCCCTTCATGGTCCTCGTCATCAGCAAAGGAGGGTCACCTCACTTTTGTCCTACCAACTCGCCTGGCATCCACTTTTTCCTCGTGGGTATACACATGGCAAGGTACATGCTAAGGATAAGAAAAATAGTGATAATATGCAATAGGCTGAAAAGAATTCCTTCATCCCTTTAATGATATGCAAGTGGAAGTAGAAAATTGATCAAAATGCAAAAGAATAGGGATAGATATTGCCCTTTCTTGCAGTAACTCATTGCATACAATGAATTCCACTCACCATTTGATTTTTACTTTTAGTCCTATTTCAATCAATCACATTCAAGCAACCAAAGTCAGGGTGAGGTATAAAATTTGAGCAGATGAAAAATATTTGTATCAATTGGCTACTAATTTTAAGTGGATAATATGAAGAAATTTATCATAGCCACATTTAGCCCTAATTTGGGTCTATATGCACTTAGTTGTCAATTTCAAAATAGGATTACTCTTAATTCTCATTTTTTCAGAAAATGGATGGCTTAAGCAATTGGAATGAAAGGGAATTAATAGCAAAATGTAGTAATTGTCAAGATTGTGGGAGAGAAGGAAGGAGTCTCACTTGTAGCTTTCTTGCTTGCACAATGGGGGAATACACACACAGGTGGAGGCTGAAAACAGTTTTCCTCTTCTTATTTGTGTAAGCCAAAAAGAACTCTCATACAAAGAAATAGAAGAACCCTATATATGGGTCTCAAACCAAACTCAACTAACTAAGGTGGCATACTAACTGAACCACGAACTAGAGTAGATAAGGATAGCTGTCATCTAGCTATTATTCATGGGCGGTGTACCAACCGCATCTGCAACTAAGTCGGTGACATAAATGCACAATGGTCGCCCTAGCATATCACGAGTGGAGCTTGATATCTCAACACTTCCCCTCGAGATCAATCCCAATTCCTGCACACCAAGCAGGTCTCTGAACTTGCGTAGCTTCTTTGTGCCCAATGCCTTCGTAAATATGACAGCTACCTGATCCTCTGTGCCGACATAAACTAGATCAATAAGACCTACTAAACTCTCTCTCGCACATAGTGATAATGCACCTCAATGTGCTTTGTTCTAGTATGATAGACTAGGTTATTTGCCAAGTGTATACTACTCATGTTGTCACAATAAATGACAACTGGCCCATCTGTAGACTGATGCATATCATAAAGTAGCTTATGCAACCAAGCTACCTCACATGCAGCCATTGCTGCACCCCTGTACTCAGCCTCTGTGCTGGACAAGGCAACTGTTGGTTATTTCTTGCTGCTCCAAGTGACTGCAGCACTCCTAAAAGAGAACACATATCCACTGGTAGATCACCTATCAGAAATACTACCAGCCCAATCAACATCAATGTATCCATGCAACTATATCTGAACCCTAGTCTCATAAAATAGTCCATACTGTAATGTGGACTTCACATACCTGAGTATGCATCTAGCGGCATCCAAATGTGGTTTCCTTGGAGCTTGCATAAACTAACTTACCAATCAAACAACATAGCTCAAATCTGGCCTGGTAATAGTCATATAAATCAAACTTCCTACTATACGTCTGTACATAGTAGGGTCTTCGGGAAGCTCACCTGCATCTGCGCTCAACTTCACATTCTGCTCCAAAGAAACTGAAATAGGCTTACAGCCTGTCATCCCATATTTGGACAGCATGTCCAATCCATACTGCCTCTGCAAGAGCCATATCCCACTTGGTGATCGAATCACCTCAATGCCCAAGAAATAACGCAGCTCTCCCAAATCCTTCATCTCAAACTTCTGCTTCAATAGCATTTTCACATGAAGGATATCTTCATCACTATCACCTGTGATAATCAAATCATCAACATAAATGACAAGCAGCATAATACCTTTCTCTGTTTTTCTCACATAAAGTGAGAAATCTACCTTGGAAATCTGAAAGCCAATAGTGACAAGATAGTGTCCTATCTTGTCAGACCATGCTCTAGGTGCTTGCTTCAAGCCATACAAGTCTTTCTTCAACCTGCAAACAAACTCAGGATGAACAGCATGCACATAACCTGGTGGCTGCTCCATACAGACCTCTTCTTGCAAATCACCATGCAAGAAGGCATTCTTTACATCCATCTGATGTAAAGACCATCCCTTTGATGTATCCATAGCAATGACTGATCTTACGGTTGCCATCCTTGCAACCGTACTGAATGTTTCTTCATAATCAATGCCATATGTTTGTGCATACCCTTGACTACTAATCTTGCCTTGTATCTATTCACAGAACCATCTGCATTGTGTTTCACCTTATAAACCCACTTACAACCAATTTCATTCTTATCTTTAGGCAAAGGTACCAATTCCCATGTAGCATTTGCTTCCAAGGCATCCATTTCTTCATCCATGGCTTTCTCCCATTTTTCTTTTCCCATGGCTTGATCAAAAGAAGTGGGTTCTGGTTCCTGTATCACTTTGACCATATATGCATAGTGAATGGCTGTAAATCCATCATATTTCAGCCTATCCACAGGATACCTAGCTCTGGTAGACCTGCGCAAAGTAGGTTCACTCCCAGGTGCTCTCAAAACATCCCTGGTCTTCCTTACTCCAGGTGTAACAATAGAAGGAATACCCAACTCATCATCAATGCTTTGTTCTGAGCCACTAGATTCACCATCCACATAAGAGTGACCTGCATTCACATCAAACATGGGCTGATCTACCTTCTCTTTTCCTTTTCGTGATACCTGCATACCACTATCTGCATTGCTTTGAGAAGATTCTCCTGATCTCAATCTACTTGTAGATGGCAAAGAATGTGAACCACTACTAGAGGACGCTCTAGGTCCACTAATATCTTGTGACTGTTGCTGTGAATTCTATGCAGCATTACCATTTTGTGCATCTACATTATCAATCACATTTACTGGTTTATACCAGCTACTCATCTCATCAAAAGCAACATCTCTGCTCACTGTAAACTTACGAGTAGAAGGGTTATAGCATCTATACCCTTCTTGCTGCAGAGAATAACCAATAAAGATGCACTTCTCAACTTTTGGATCCAACTTGGATCTCAATTCATCTGGCACATGAACATAGGCAATGCACCCAAAAATTTTCAAATGAGAAATATCAGGTTTCCTACCAGTATACCTCTCCTCTGGAGTCATTCCATGTATTGTTGTAGTGGGAGTCCTGTTCATTATGTAGACTGCTGTAGCAACTGCCTCAGCCCAGTAAAAATCTGGCATGTCTTTTTCGTTGAGCATGGCACGAGATACATCTCCAATATGCTTGTTTTTTCTTTTTGCAATTCCATTTTGCTGTGGGGTATGACTACATGAATATTGTTGCTTTATGCCATGCTCTTGTAGGAACCTTGCAAACTCATTTGAGAGGTACTCTCCCCCTCCATCTGACCTTAGGCATTTTATTTGCAGGCCTGTTTCTTTTTCAACCATAGCTTTAAGAGTTTTGAAATGCCCAAAATTTTCACTTTTCTTTTTCATAAAATACACCCAAATTTTTTTGCTATAGTCATCAATAAAAGTGACAAAATAATGATAGCCTCCAACAGATGCAGCTTTAGTAGTCCACACATCAAAGTGGATTAATTCCAATGGCTTCTTGCTCTCTTGAACATGTCTAGGAAATGGTTTCCTTGCCTGTTTTCCAAATTGACAGGCTTCACATACCTTATACATTTCTGCAACCTTGAATTTAGGCAATCCTACAACAATATTTTGGGCTTGCATTGATTTAAGTCGCAGTACATTAACATGACCAATGCGTTTATGCCAGATATCAATATCTGCAACTACACCGGTCCCATGTGCAAACATTGCTGCACTCAATTCAGGCATGTCTGCATCCAACGTAAACATTCTGCCCTTCTTCTTTCCTTTTGCTATCAAGCGACCTTTATTTTTCATATCCTCAACAAAGCATCCATGAGAATTAAATCTGACCTGCAAGCCCTGCTCAACCATTTGACCAACAGAAACCCAGTTCTTGGTGATATTCGGGACATGAAATACATCCGACAGGCATTTCTTTTTCCCATCCTGCATAGACAAAGGAATTTTTTCAATCTGCACAATAGGATGTGTAGTATCATCGCCAATCTCTACGAATCCTGGTTTTTCCATTTTCCTTGCATCCTGCATCCATTCTGCATGACCTGTCATGTGGTTTGATGCACCTGAGTCAACATACTACACATCGTTGCTTTCTTCTGCACTTGTCACAGAATTGGTCATATGCTGCACCATAAACAAATGCTCATTTCTGTCATCACCCTGTCTACTAGAAGATGCATAATTTCCTTGTTGCAAATTTCCATTCATGATGTCATTCTGCTTTTTATAGCAGTCTTTAGCCATATGACCCATTTTACCACTGTAGTAGTATTCAACATTGCTGTTTGCATTTTGGCCTCTTTGCCATTCACCACGACCTCTTCGGCTCCCCCTGCCTCTAGAGTTACCACGTTCTCCTACATAGGACTGGTTTTCTTGAGTTTGCTGCATATTTTGATTTCTACCACGGCCTCCAGATCGACCTCCTCTACCTCTGCCTCTACCTCTTCCAGCATTTGAGTAGAAGACAGCTTCTTTTGAAGTTCCTCCTGAAGAAGATGCACCACCATTTCTCTGCTCCTCAGAAATTAGAATAGCAATCAACTCCTCAAATTTAGAAAATCTTTCATGGACAGAAATCGATGTTCGGAACTGTGCATAATCCTTTCCTAGACCATTCAAGGTCACAAAAACTAAACCATCATCTTCCACTAGCGACCCAATGGAAGCAAGTGCATCTGCAATCTTCTTCACCTTCATGTGGTAGTCATTGATGCTCATACTTTCTCTTTGCACATTGTGCAACTCTTGCTTGAGCTGCATTTTCTTGGCTTGCGTATTTGTGCTATACATTTTTGACAAAGTATCCCATGCCTCCTTTGGCGTACTTGCATCCTGAATATGCACAATCATAGAGTCTGAAATACTGATAGACAGCCAGTACATAACTTTTCTGGCTCTCTCATGCCATCCTTTAAATGCTTGCATTTGCTATTGATTGGGAATATCAGGAAGAATTGGTTCTTCTTCATTTCTTGCAACAAATTCCCAATATCCTTTTCCCATAAGGAAATTCATCATTCTAAACTTCCATGCTTG
This sequence comes from Lygodium microphyllum, assembly GCF_053477565.2. Classification (NCBI taxonomy): domain Eukaryota; kingdom Viridiplantae; phylum Streptophyta; class Polypodiopsida; order Schizaeales; family Lygodiaceae; genus Lygodium; species Lygodium microphyllum. The sequence goes on from NC_141135.1 coordinate 33,602,878, forward strand.
GAAGTTGTTCTTGTCAAGCTTTTCAGTTACAATCTGTGAAAGAGAATCAGACGGCATTACAGAACACTGCAAAGAGTTATGTCACTGCAAAAAACACAACTTCAGCCTCACAAGGGAAAATCTGCAAAACTGACAAAAGTGGTATTTGACTACACAGTCACTTCATAGTGACGATTTTGCATCAACAGGCAACAAGGATGATTTTGTAACTCCCAATGTCTCTGCGCACATGCATACAATGCAATTTCTACAGTAACTTTTCATCGACATGTAGAATAGTGGTCGCACAGCGAAAAACAGGGCCTTTTCCTAAGTGAGTGCAGAGAACTTCCGCCTCCAAAACGGGCCCCGAAATGGCCTCAAATCAAAAAAATAGGGCAACTGAGGGCTAAAGCCCACACCCGCAGCATATACTACCCTCTTGCTACACCGTGAAGGGTGTCTCAATCTGAGACAATGCACTCTTGAACTTTCCGGCTGTGCTACTTGCAGAGACTTGCTCCCAAACTCAAAAAATGAAAGCAACACTGGTCCTCTTACCAGAATACCGCGAACTTGGTTTGCTTTCTTGAGCTCCTTACTACAAACAAGGCTCTGATACCATGTCAAGATTGTGGGAGAGAAGGAAGGAGTCTCACTTGTAGCTTTCTTGCTTGCACAATGGGGGAATACACACACAGGTGGAGGCTGAAAACAGTTTTCCTCTACTTAGTTGTGTAAGCCAAAAAGAACTCTCATACAAAGAAATAGAAGAACCCTATATATGGGTCTCAAACCAAACTCAACTAACTAAGGTGGCATACTAACTGAACCATGAACTAGAGTAGATAAGGATAGCTGTCATCTAGCTATTATTCATGGGCGGTGTACCAACCGCATTTGCAACTAACAAGTCGGTGACATAAATGCACAACGGTCACCCTGGCATATCACGAGTGGAGCTCGATATCTCAACAGTAATACCTCTTTCATTGTTGAAGGTAGATGATTCTGGAAGCTCCAACAACCATATGAGACTTGAAAAGCTTGATATCTAGCTTGAAGTGGCCAATAATACCTTCAATTTGTAATTCCCACAATGAATATTCAGCGCATAAACTCCAATTCTTCTATAAGAAAGCTCCTATGCCCATAAGCTTGATGGGCATGATCCATATGAGCTCCAAATGTGATTGAAAATTGAAGGGGGATCAATGATGAACCTTCCAAGAGAGTAGAAGACTTAAAATATTGAAAAGAGCTCTCCCATTTGAAGTACTTGAACTTGCATAAGCTATCCATATACTTGCAACATCAAAATCAAGCTTCATTCTTGCAATGTTGAAGCAAGACTTTCAAATGTTGGCAAAATCTAATGCCTAGAAGCCTTACAAGGCATCAAGAGCCAAAAGCCCCATGATTCCAATCTTCAAAGGCCAAATATTTTAAAAGAATCAAGTGGATGCCTTGTTTTCCCCAAATCAAGAGAAGTGAATGCTCCAATCTTCCTTGAAATCCTTAATGTAGACACAATGTGTGTTGTAGATGCTTCCCCTTGACCTTTGGAATCTAAAAGGAATCAATAAGAAGCCAAATTTTCATGAAATTGAAGGAATCCTCATGTTGTGCATTATTTTTAGCCTTGGCTATTGTTTACCATCACCATATCCAATCTCAAATCAAGCTTCAAGTACAAAGAACCTTCAATGTTGGTCAGAGGAAGTAAATAGAGACCTCAGGGAGAGTGGAATTGGAGAAAAAACCTCCATGATTTGAAGAAGAAATTCTTAGATTTATTATGCTATCCTAAACTATGAATACCTAGGGTTTATAGGAGAAAAGGAAGCTCCAAAAATGTCCAAGATCTTGATGAAGATTGAAGAAGACATTGTCTTTGTTATGGCAAGCATTGACAATAGCTAATAGGAGCTCCATAGCTCCCCATTATTTATGCAAGCCTCTGAGTGTGTTTGCTGGTGCAAACAATGCAAATACATACTCAGATACTACAAGATGAAAATTGTCTAAATTAAGGCATATGACTACTCTATACAAAGCTTAAGGCATGAAGAATCAAGCATTGGTGTCTCATTAGAGAGTAGAGATCATGAGAGAAGATAGGAGCAGTAGAAGCCATAGATCTTGAAAGAAATCTTAAGAAGAGGAGAGAAGAAGTTTGCTTCTCAAAAAGTAACTCTTCTTTTACCTCCTTTAGTCACTATAAGTTATCCTTGTGTCCAAGAAAGACTCCAAAATGGCTTCCAAATGGACCACAACTTGCTAAAATGGCCTTGAGCCTGCCATTTTTCCTTCCAAACTTCTTCAAAATCCACCAATTTGGTCTTGACTTGCTGAAGAACACTTCCACTAGTCATGCTTTAAGCTGTATAAACCCTATGACGAGGTTTTGGCCTCCCATCTGCCCTGTACCAAGCCTGTGACTAGATCCACCATGAAAATGACTTGCCACATGGATCAAGATTTGCTCTGATACCATTGTAAAATAGCTGATTCTTACAGCAAGAAAAATAACTAGAAATACAATAAATACACCATATTTTCCAAAAAACCATAGCCAAGGTGGCTAGGTATGAATTTATATTGCCATGGAAGGCTGAGAGTCAAAGATGAATGCTGCAACATGAATACTCACCTCATGCCAAGGTGGGACATGGTATGCACCCCATAATCATGGTGGCTAAGAGTATGCACCCTCTTAGATGGTTGGAGGAAGGAAACCTCAAAACATGTATTCTTCAAAATGGTAAAAGATCCTTCACATGTTACATCTCCACCTTTTATACTTAACCCTAGCCTACCCTAGACTAAGGCATTTATGTTTTATTACAAAGGGGGACTCCTGCTCTAGGTGCATGTACAATTTCTTATACTTTACTCACTAAGCGTTGCACATAGACCGCCATGATATTGCTTTCATTGACAACCCCTTCCATAATTCTTTGTGTCGGGGTGATTGTTGCAGGGGTGGCCATGACAAGTGGCTTGGGTGTAGACGGGCTTTACCCTTGCCTTGCACCACCAGTCTTGATAATGCCTCTTTAGCTGTTGCGCTTGTGCTTGGCATGTCATCTTGTGTTGGGCTCATCATTGCCAATTCGTGAGATGGGAAGGGTTGCTCTCACTGATCTCGAAATGGCTAGGGCAATCTCCTCCTCCTATTTTCTTAGTTGCTCTTCCTCCTCTTCTTGCTTTTTCATCCTACACTCTTCTTCAAGCCTTTTTTAATCCTCCTACACCCTTTGTAGCTCTCTATTTTCTTCGAAGGTGGATGAGGTTCTTCCTATGGGGATTTTAAGAGTGATCTCTTTTCTCCCCCTAGCTCGGAAACTTCAAGCCTTGCTACTCATTGATTTTCCTCTCGCTTGAGGTTTCTTACTGTTAAGAGGGTCGATCAACCTCCTTTTCATTAGCAGCTCTCTTTGTATTGTCTTAATGTTCCTTATGGAATTCATTCTCCCCATGTTCTCTTGTTGAAAGTGAGATAGTCAGCTTGCTAGGGTGGGGAAGTGATGCTCCTCTTGGATAGGCAACAGCTTTGGGGTCTCCTCTACTGCTACTTTTTCCACCTACCTCGGAGCTTCCTAAATGATGGATGTTAGTACTCCTCCAAATCCTATGGTTGAAGCCTAGGAAGTTTGTTTTTTCTTCTCTAACTCTGCCATAATAGCCAAAGACTTCCCTCCTGCCTGCCCTTGGTGGTCTAACTAATACATTTGCCGATGCCTATATTATCTTCTGGATGTAGGAATTCCAATTTACCTCATCCAAGGCATTTTTTGTAAGGTTCTCTAGCAATCGTACACCTAGTCTATTCATGTGAGCCTTATATCTCTAGCTTGAGAATGAGGTTATGGACCATTTTTGCATGTAGTCAAATGGTGGGGTTAGGAATGTCAGTTAGCAAAGCTCATCCCATCATTTATGTAGACCTTCTTTTGTCCATCCCCAGTATCGTGTATATGTCACCCTTTGGCCTATCCTGTGGCTTGTCTACTAATCCCAGGGCATTCTCCACAATTTCTAGATTGAGAGAAACTTTCACCCTTCTAGAGGTTTCCCCTTGCCTATTGGTTATTGCACCAATTTTTCTTTGGATATCCCTTCTAGATTGAGCTTCTTTATTCATTTCTTGACTTATATATATGCCCTTATCCCTTGGCGGCTATCCCCTTTTTGGTCCAGCCTTTGCCTATTCCTTTACTCTACTTTTTTCTCCTTCCTATTAACATAGGCCTCAACCCACGCCTCTCATTCTTTACAATTTGCATGGGAGAGGGCCCAGAACTCTTTTACAAAACGAATTGTAATGCAGTCAGTACTTTTCTTGCCACAACATTTCACGGTCTGGTTACTATTATGTGCTTCCTTTTACATTTGAGGCTTTTTCTTACACTTCATGTCTTCAGATTTTTTTCTGAGTGTGCATTTCTCTTCCATTTTTCTCTCACGATGGAACTCTCCTCCATTTCCAAATTTTTTGACTTTTTCACCTTGGTCTTCTAAGTGTGTAACAATAAGCAAAAGAAGGCATTATATGGGCTGAAACAAGCCATGGATAGATAATTTCTTTCTAGGTTTGAATTTTAAAAGATATGCCTCAGATGCTAACTTGTATGTTTACAGGAATAGTGAAAATTCTATAGTCATTGTCCCATATGTGGATGACCTTATTATTATAGGTGACTACACATGAGAGAGAGAGAGAGGGAGGAAGGGGGATGAATTTAATTAAAAAGGGGAGGGGAAAGAGAAAGGGAGAGATTATCTGTGAGAGAGAGGGGAGGGGTTTTAATGAGAGAGAGAGAGAGAGAGAGAGAGAGAGAGAGAGAGAGAGAGAGAGAGAGAGGGAAGGGGAAGGGAGGGGCTTTTAATTAAAATAGGGAAGGGGAAGTGAAAATCAGAGATTACATGTAAGAGAGAGGGGAGAGGAGGGGGTTTTAATTGAAAAAGCGAGGTTTGGGAAAGAGAGTAGGTTCGTAAAGCTCTCTAGAAGTTCAAAGCTTTTCGAACCTACAACCAAAATAATATAGTAGTAAGATATTATAGATTTTATCTTTTCTCTCTCACTCTCTTTTAAATTTTATATTTCCTCTCTCTCTCTCTCTCTCTCTCTCTCTCTCTCTCTCTCTCTTCTTCTTCTTCTTCTTCTTATTTCACTTTCTTTCCCCCAGTCTCTCTTAAAGTATGTAAATTTTATCTTTTTTCTATATATAATTCTCTCTCTTTATATTCATATTCTCTCTCTTCTTCTCCTCTCTCTCTCTCTCTTTTTATTATCTCCCTCTTCGCCCCCTTTTTTTCCTCCAATTTCTCCTAATTTTCATTTTTTTCTTCTCTTTCTCTCTCTCTCTCTCTCTCTTTTAAATTTCATCCTCTCTCTCTCTCTCCCTTTTTCCCTCTCTCAAAAAATATTTTAATTAAAAAACTTTTCTCTTTTCTCTTTTCCCCCATCTTTCTTCCTCTTTTCCTCTTTCTTCTTCTTCTTCCTCTCTCTCTCTCTCTCTCTCTCTCTCTCTTTGCTTCTCTCCCCCCTCTCTCCTCTCTTTTCCTTCTCTTGCCCTCTCCTCTTTTTTTCTTCTTCTTCTCTCTTTCTCTTTAAATTTTTTTAATTTTTTTCACTCTATAATTCTCTCTCTCTCTCTCTCTCTCTATGTTCAAATTTTGTCTTCTTCTTTTTCTTTTCTCTCTCCCCGCTTTTCTTCTCCATCTCTCTCCCCCTCTCTTCTCTCTTTTTCTTTTTTCTTTTCCTCTCTCTCTCTAATTTTATATGTCATCTCTCTATAATTATCTTTCTCTCTGTTCCCCCTCTCTGTCCCTCTCTCTCCTCTTTCTTTTTTTCTCTCTTTGTATCTTTCTTGGTTTCTCTCTCTCTCTCTCTCTCTCTCCTTATTTTTCTTTTCCTCTCTTTTTCTTTATTAAGTTTCTCTCTCTCTCTCTCTCTCTCTCTCTCTCTCTTTTCTCTTTTCTCTCTGTATATTTTTTCTTGTCTCTATTTTTCTCTTTCCTCTATTTCCATTTCTTTCCCCTATTTTTTCTCTCTTTCAAATTAGATATTTTCTATTTATCTCTCTCTCTAATTCAAAAAATATATAAAATAGGTTTAATTAACAAAGACTATTCTATTTTCTCTTCCCCCCCCCTCTTCCCATCTTTTTCTACATCTTGTAAACAGAAAAGTACTGCCATTAGAGAACTGTAGCTGTACATCCCCAATGCCAACAATAGCAAGTGACCTGTCATCACCCAAGTGAATTGAGCCAGAGACAGTGCGGTAGGAGTGGAACCACTCACGGTAAGGTGTAACATGAAATGAAGCACTAGAATCCAAAAGCCAACACTGCACATACATAGAGTGAACCTCAGTCAATGGCGTATCATCACAAGAACTAGCTGCAAGTATATACTCCCCATCGGAGTCATTAGTTTGCATGATATTTATCTCCTCTATTTTTACATTGGATTTCATAGGTACCATACTGCGATAAGAGGACTTTTCTTGTACTTTATTTTTCCCCTTATCTTTGTGCTTCTCATTGCGTAACTCATAACACTGAGGGCATATATGACCCTTCTTGCTGCAATGATGACATGTCACATTAGCATTTCTCCCATGAGACTTGCTGCGCGACTTACCACATGACCTAGACCTAGACTTCTATGAGTCTCTGCCATGTCCATCCTCGCGGTCATTCTTACTATCTCTACTTTTAATAGTCAAAACATGTGATACATGAGAGGCATTCAAGTTCTTACGGTTGATCTCTTCTTGCAGAAGAGCACTCTCTACATCACATAAGTTTAAAATAGTAACAGGAGCACATAAGGCAGTGTGGAATACATCCCATGACTCACTTAGAGTTTCAAGTAAAATCAATGGAGTAACCCCATCATTGAAGGTAATGCCCTATGAAGTCAAGTTTTTGAGAATAGCATGGAACTCACTCAAATGAGCAGACATCATCATATTCTCCTTCATGCGCAGGTCCATAAGTTACTTCAGCCAATACATCTGACTTTCTGGACTTTTCTTGTCATAGAGATTCTTGATTTTATCCCAAATCTACCAAGCACTCTGTGTTTCCTCAACCACATTGTAATGCGCCTGTTCAGTGAGAGACAAGATGAGGGTGGACTTGCATAACTCATCAAGCTCATCCCATTTGTCATCAGTCATAGTTTCAGGCTGCTCGCCATGCATCCTTAGTGGCTTTATCTGCGATTTCTACACCAATGCTTGCCAAACTTGGCTCTTCCAATAGGCATAATTTGTACCATCAAGCTTAGTGATATTGAAGATAGTATTACCAGTGGAAGAAGATGCCATACTACAAGTTGAAACAGTGCAGACAGCTCAAAACTGCTTGTTGTAAACTATAGAAAATGACAAAAAAACCACCAAAACCAAGGCAAAATGGCAATAAACGAGTATTTACTGATGCTTCCCACTACATACCATAAAAAATACATAAAACCAGGATGATTCATCATGAAAAATACACCATAGTACGGAGATATATGCTTGTTGTAATTTATGATAGCAGTGTACAATGAGAGCTAACAGTAGGCAAAACCCAATATTCAAAGTCAATCACCAATTGTCAATGCAAAACCAACATCAAGCGCGTATCAACAAGCATGTAACAGTCAAATTGACATGAGCCAACATCCAAGCATGCTCGACAAAGTCCGTTAGTAAAGTCAATATACCTCCCAATCAACATGACAAAATGTACATACCACTGCCAAGACTTGACACAAGTTGGTGTCTGCTCAGTGAATACAAAGCTGAATCAGCCCAAGTACATCTACACGGACCAAGGTATATCAAACATACATCATCCACAAGGAGATCCCAGTCTCAAGTGTCCAAAAGCTCAATATGCATAACGTGCACTGCTGCTCAATGTTTGATAAACGTACAAAGACAGAGCACTAGCACAAAAGCTCTAAGTGTCATGCAAATAAGCTCAAACAAAAATGTAAGAGCACTAGTGACGGAGTATCCAAGATCATACATCAGTAAGACATTTAGAGCATATGAGCGGTCAAGTATCCAATGTCATGAAGACAATCCCAATCAATCTCTGTGATGAGCCAAAGCAAGACAAAAATAAGCTCCAGAATATCCAAAGTCAAGCCCAAACAAAGTTCCAGTAGCATTCAAGTCCAAAAAATGTAACTAGGATGTGTAGGTAACATAAGCATCAAGCATGTAACAATGGGCCATACATAGACCATAGGTATAACCTCTGTCACAAAGCATGCCATTGTAGACCAATGTCAAGTAAATTCCAATAATATGGAGCTCAAGTAAGGCTCAAAATACATTGCAGAACCATCCAAAGCATTTACCAACCTTCATTTTCATCCTAATAGTCATATGAAACACCCAGGAAGCACCTGTGACCATTAGGTAGAGCATAAAGTGACTAAATAAGCTTTAACCCTGGAGTGTACAACGATGATTTACTATGTAAAAGTAAGTATTTCAGGCCACTAAATCAGCTCCAAATGATGGACAATCAATAGGTATACATTCCCCTAACTTTCAGGGACCACTCGGGACCAATCGGGCATAATTGGGCATCAAATGACCATGTAGCATAAGTATAAAGTGTAATGACAGCGGGGCTATCCTATTTTGGGCTGCCTGTGGACTATGTAAAATAGTTAATGGCTGAGAAATGTTAGCTCCAAAAGCATCTCACATCATAGACATACATTTTCCTAGCGTTCAGGGAGCATTCACGACCAACCGGGCATCAAATGTCAATGCCAAAGTGATCCAGACATAAAATGCTAATGTAGCACTGATGTGGGCTATCTATAAACTGTGTATAATAGTTCCAAACCTGAAGTAAATCACATCAATGGTCAATGCCAAGGCTCGGGATCAAATGCCAAGCCCAAACCAAGTGTATAGTGCCCAAATGAGGTTGCCAATGAGTGCCAAGGGAGGGCTGAAGTAAAAAACAAATTTCTTTGCAGTCCCTTTCTACTGTACCTTGTAAACTAAATGATTCAATACCTCTGAAGGAATGCCCTGAGGGTGCCTAAATGGGCTGGGTAGGTGCTTGAGATACCCGGGACTGACGGGAGCCCAAGAGAGTCGGCTATGGTTGCCGGGAAGGAGACCTAATGAGTGTAGGTAATCAATAGGAAGATGAAAGAGTCACAGACCAAGATTTAATGCTCAAGAAACCATGCTCTGATACTAGTTAAAAGCTGAGAAGGATCGAAGCTTGCTTGGAAGAGCTATGGTGGGAGAGCAAGAGCAAGAAAGAGAGAGACAAAAAATGGGAACTCTGACCGTCACAATGTGTGACCGGGCCTTCCTTTATTTAAACTGTCACTAAAAGAATAAAGAATAAAGTGACGGTGACGGGCGCTCGTCACCTCCAGTGTGTAGTGGCAGGTACTATCACTATAGTAATACACGAATGGCTAAGCAGAGGCGCCTTTACCCCCAACACTTTTCGAAGAGAAGCTTACATCTCATATTTAGAAAGAGAAGAACTTTCCCAACATCACCCACAGTGTGATTGGAAAAGTAAAGACTTTGCTAATTCTTAGAGAAAATATATTTTATTTTGTTGAGAAAATACAGATATACCTCGATTCATTATTTGTGATCAAATTTATGATAATTGTTTACTATCATTGTGTGTCAGTTTATGAAACAACAGTATTTTTTCTATAGGTCAATGTAATACAAATCTAGATTTGGATTGCTTGCAAAAATCATTTTATATTGAGAGAGAGAGAGAGAGAGAGAGAGAGAGAGAGAGAGAGAGAGAGAGAGAGAGAGAGAGAGAGAGAGAGAGAGAGAGAGAGAGAGAGAGAGGGAGGGAGGGAGGGAGGGAGGGAGGGAGAGAGAGAACCATTTACAAGTAAAGAGTGAACTATTTGTTGCGACATGTCATAATCTAGTGTAAAATAAGTTCTATCAAACTTAGAGTACTTGTACAAATATTTTTGTATTGAGAGAGAGAGAGAGAGAGAGAGAGAGAGAGAGAGAGAGAGAGAGAGAGAGAGAGAGAGAGAGAGAGAGAGAGAGAGAGAGAGAGAGAGAGAGAGAGAGAGAGAGAGAGAGAGAGAGAGAGAGAGAGAGAGAGAGAGAAAGAGAGGGATGCAGAGAGTAAATATAGTGATGGTGGTGGTAGTAGAGCTAGCAGCAACAATGGTTGTGGTAGTGAAAGTGGAAGTGGAGGTGGGTACATATAAGGGTGGAATAAGTGAACTATGTGGAAAAAGAATAGAGGGGTTGTAAAAAAAAAAACTTGCTTAAAAACTCGCTCTCAAGAAACTCGCTAAAAAACTTGCTTAAAAACTCGCTCTCAAGAAACTCGCTTCTATTGGGGATAAAGATGCCTCCGCCTAGCCGCTCGTGTATTACTACACACTGACAGTACTCGCCACTGTACACTATAGGTGGCAAGCGCTCGTCATAGTCACTTATTCTTTATTCTTTTAGTGACAATTTGAATAAAGGAAAACCTGGCCACACATTGTGGTTGTTGGAGTTTCCACTTTTGAGTCTCTCTCTCTCTTGGCTCTTGCTCTCCATCCGCCATAGCTCTCATCGCCAAGCTTCTTCCTCCTGGGTTGCACTTCCCTTTCAACTGGTATCATAGCAAAGGCATTGGAGCTTGCGCGAAACTCTCTTTAGGTTGAATTTGAAGAGCTTCAACCCGAGCTTCAATGGCAGCCATGGCACCTTCATTTGCAGGTATATTTTGATCTCCTACCTCCTCCTCGAGCTTCCGAACCTTCATCGGCTTCTTCCCGGGCTGCATTGGATCCCCCTTGACATTGCCAAGTGCCCCCAAGGGCTGTTGAAGATCCCCCAGTCCCCAGAAATAGCCAACACAATTTTTGGTGCATTTTTAGGAAGCTAGGTTGATCTGCTCCCCGGCATTTCCCTGCTCCTCCTCAGCTTTTCGGCACTCTTAGCAACCCTCCCAAGCATTGCTTGACTCCTCGGCATTAGTGCTTGACTCTTGGTGATTGATTCGAGTGCCTCCTCCTTTAGCTCTTTGCTATATACACAGTCCCAGGACTATCAAAATAGGGAAGCACTTGACATTTACTATTTGATACTTCTTGGCATTGCCTGTTTGATGCCTATTGATATTCAGTAATGCCCGGATGTTATGGAATGCTATGTCTATGCTTTGGGACTGATTGAGAGCAAATTTGAGCACTATTTGAGCTTCATTTAACAATAAATTGCTTGCTGTAATACAGTGGACTGAAGCTCATTTACTTGGTGTGTGCAGTTCATGGATACGGGGTGCTTACTGGAGGTTTGAATGATTATATCGATGTATTTGGAGGTTGTCAAATGCTTCTTCTTGGTTTCAAAATGCTTTTGAGCTTAGATTAAGCTCTGACTTGGTCGTTCTTCACTAGCACTTGGCTTCAGTTTGTTGGCATACTTTGGATCAGTTTACGCCTATTGTCACTGCTTGACATTTAGGCCTCTTACATTTATGCTTTGGTCAGATATGGATGTCACTTGGTTTGCCCATGCTTGACAGTTACTTGGAGCTTCATCTTCAAATATATTTGAGCATTTTGGATCTACTGGGTATTACATTTGTTTGTCAGTTATTACAAGCTCTTTGAATGCTTTCATGCTTATGCTTTACGGGTCTGAGATAGTTTGGGATTTATGCTCCCGATGTACCCTATTGGGATTTGGTATCTTTGATGCTATGTATTTGATTTATTAGAGCGTTGCTTTCTCTCTTTGCATCTAACTTTACTTCTAGTGGGAGCGTCTTGGTATATTCAGATGTACACAGAGTCTTATTTATAGATGAGCTTGAGCTTGTGGGACAGTTACATGCATTTGCTCTCTTGAGAGCTTTATGTCTGTAGTTTGTCTATAGTGGGCTGATTTGATACGCCTATTGAGAGAGGCACCTATCTCTGTCATAGGTTTGTCAGTTTTGTATGCATCTTGGATGGTTATGTATTGAGCTTCTTGCTCTATCAGTTGTGCTTGTTCTTGGTCTCTTCTCTTACCTCGAGACCCATTACATGCATGACTTCTAGACCTATGAGATGTCTCTTGCCTGACAGGTGATTGGTTTGACAGTTCTTGGTACCTTCTTGCCCCTGGAAACTCACTGTTGCATGTATCTTACTACTTGGCAATTGGAGTGACATATGTATCAGTGATTGCTTCATTTTGGGACAGTTTTACATACTGCTATCATTTTTTACAGTAAGCTAAAATCTACAAATTTTGAGCACTTCTTTGAGGGTAATGCTTACTATTTGATGTTATCTTGGTCATATTTGGTGGACATGTGCTTCTCTTGGTTAAGTCCACTCTTTCATCCAGTTTTAGCAGTGGTTTTTTGCATTTTCTACTAATTACAACAACCTGCAATTTTTCTTTTTTGCATTGATTTGGGACAGTATGGTTGGTCATATGAAAGACATCTCTTTAACATTGCCAAGTTGGATGGTACCAACTGTGGGTATTGGAGGTCCCAAATATCACGTTGTTTCTGCTTGGCACCTTACCTGAATCATGGGATGTCTTCCGTACTGCCATATGAATGAACAAGCTTGATGGGTTGAAAATCAAAGATGTCGAGAGTGCTTTATTGACTGAGGAAATCAACAGGAGAAACAATGATGCTTCCTGCTCTTCACATGTATTGACCGTTAGAGGTGGCAGAAATGGCAGGCATGATAATGATCATAAGGGCAGGGACTCTCAGAAGTCCAGGTTCAAGTCACATGGTCGCAGTAAGTTCCCTAGATGGAAGTTTGATCTTACCTATCATTATTGTGGAAAATCATGACATATTAGGCCATAGTTCTATAAAATACGCGATGATAAGCGCAAAGAAAAGGGAAAAAAAAAGTGCAGGAAAAGTCTTCTAAGCGCAGTATTGTATCTGCAAAGTCTAGTGTGAAGATAGAAGAGGTTAATGTCATGCAAGCCACTAATTTAGATGATGATAATATCCTTGCAACTTCTTCATGAGATGCCTTATAGACTTCTGAGATACATTCTATGTGTGCGCAGTGGTGGCTCTTGGATTCGGGTGCGTCCTTTTATGTGACACCCTGTAGAGATTGGTTTCATACCTATCGTACCATGTTTGGTTTTGTGCGTCTTGGTGATGACAGGTCTCTTGACATTGTGGGCATTGGAGATGTTAGGCTATAGTTTCCTTCTGGTAGCTCTTCTATTTTGCATGATGTATGACATGTACCTATGTTGACTCACAGCCTTATGTTAGCTGGACAGCTTGATGATGCAGGGTATTTTGTGTCTTTTGGAGACTCTGCATGGAAGATTACTCGTGATAGGCTTGTACTTGCAAGAGGTGCCAAGTTTGGTAGCCTCTATCCCTTACTTGTATCTAAAGCTACATTGGATCATATTTTGTCTATGGGTTCTATTCTCCATGTATCCCTTTAGCAAGCTCGTTTGGGACATATGTTTCTTAAAGGAATGAAAATGCTCTGTGCTTTGTAGTATCTTCCGCCTTTTGACTCTTCGCATTTTGATCCTTGTGATTATTGTTTGTATGACAGGCAAACTAGAAATACACATAAAAAGTCTGGTAAGAAACGCATGGGTGAGCCCTTGGCTCTTGTGCACTCAGATGTATGTGGACCCGTGCCCTGTCAGTCACTTGGTGGGGCAAAGTACTTTGTTACTTTCATAGATGATTACTCACGTAAGGTTTGGGCTTATACCATAAAGAGAAAATCTGATGTCTTAAATACATTTCAGCGTTGTCTTGCATTGGCATAGAACCAGTCTGGGAAAAGGCTGAAATGCCTAAGGTCAGATAATGGGGGTGAGTATATATCATGTGTATTTGAGCAGTTTTGTGATGAGCGGGGTATTAAGCATGAGTTGACCGCTCGTTACACCCCACCCCAGAATGGTATGGCTGAGCGCATGAATATGACCATTCTGGAAGGTTCCATAGCATGCTTAGCTAGGGTGGCTTACTGCAGCACTTTTGGGCTGAGATAGTCACTACTGCACTGCATCTCATTAACAGATCGCCTAGTAGTAGCATTGACTTTTAGGTTGTAGAGGAGGTATGGGCAGGCAAGCTCCCCTCTTATGATCATTTGAGTGTCTTTGGATATGAGGCATTCTGCCATGTATCCAAGGATAAACACAATAAGCTGGATCCTAAAAGTGTCAAATGCATTTTCATTGGCTATGGAGATGCAGGAGACATGGGTTACCGTCTATGGGATCTGCGTGCGCGGAAAGTGATCCGCAGCCATGATGTCATCTTTTATGAGGACAAAATACATATGAAGCCTACGAAAGTGGTTGAGGTACGTAGAGTTATCCTTCAAGAGGAGCCACCTGCTCCCATTTAGCCCGCTCCACGGCTAGCTAGATAACACACATCATCACCTAATGCTCATAGCCCATATGTGCTAGACATGCTAATGTTAGATACGATGTCGGTCAAGCACCAAAGCCTGGATTGAGATGTTCTACTAGAGATAGATGACCTCCTGACCGTTTTGCACCCTCTATGGATTATGTACTGGTTATAGATGTAGGAGAGCCTCTCACTTACGATTGGGGATTTTGTTTCCTTTGCCTCAGGGTAATAAGGCTTTGCCATGCAAGTGGGTGTACAAGCTGAAAAGTTCCCCTGGACACCCCAAGCCGACATACAAGGCTCGATTGGTTGCTAATGGTTTTAAGCAGGAGCATGGTGTTGATTTGATGAAGTCTTTTCTCCTGTGGTCAAGATGACCACCCTACGCTTAGTCTTGGCCTTTTTTGCATAGCTTGACATGGACTTGTACCAGATGGATGTCAAGAAGGCTTTTCTACATGGGGACTTGCACGATGAGATTTACATGGAGCAGCCTAAGGGATTTGTAGACCTTGGCAGGGAACACCTAGTGTGTAAGCTAAAGAAGAGTCTATATAGCTTGAACCAGGTACCTAGGGAATGGTATCATAAGTTTGATGCATTCATGCAGTCATAAGGCTACAACCACAGTGCTATGGATCCGTGCTTGTACAGAAGAAAACCCATGACAGTTCTTTAGTGATTTTGGTACTCTATGTGGATGATTGCTTTTAGTGGGGATAACTCGTGAGGAGCTAGATGCTCTTAAGGCTCAGCTCAAGAAGAGCTTTGAGATGAAAGATCTGGGCAGGCCTCTCATATACTTGGTATGCGCATTATGCGCGATCGATCTCAGGGACTACTCTATCTGTCAAACAGAGGCAGTACATTCATAAAGTCCTTGAGCAATTCCGCATGTAGGATGTTAAGCCTATTGGTTGTCCATTACCTTCTCATGTGAAGGTTTTATAGGCCGATTGTTCGTAGACAAATGAGTAGATGGCCGTCCTATCTTTCATGCGAAGACGAAACATATTGAGGTGAGGTATCACTTCATTCTCAAGGTCATTGAGGGCAGGCTCGTTGACCTTGTCAAGATTCCGATTGAGCAGAATCTTGCAGACTTGCTCATGAAGAGTCTCACTACCGAGCGCTTTGCCTTCCTCAGGAGATTGATGGGCATTGGATGAGATGACGTCTTTTTCCTCATCCTGTTGTACATGTGTACATGTTGTACTTTCTTTTCTTTTTTCTCTTACTGCAAAAAATTCACCTTTAAGTGGGAGATTCTTGGGGGTAAAGACGCCTACACTGAGCTGCCCGTGTATTACTACACTCACAGTACCCGCCACTACACATGGCAGGTGTGGCAGGTGCCCGTCAGAGTCACTTATTCTTTATTCTTTTAGTGACAGTTTGAATAAAAGAAGGCTCGGCCATACATTGTAGTTGTTGGAGTTCCTAGTTTTGAGTCTCTCTCTCTCTTGGCTCTTGCTCTCCATCCGCCATAGCTCTCGCCGCCAAGCTTCTTTCTCCTAGGTTCCACTTCCCTTTCAGCTTCTTGCCCTTTCCTTGACAAGTGTAGTGCAAAACTAGAATGGGAAGAGATACAAAGAAAACTTGAATGCATCTTGATAATGGACACTTAACTTCATTCCTTTCTAACTAACATTGTTCAAATATATATTCATAGGGAATCCCTAGCTTTGTGCATTTCTATCCATAGTTGTTCATTTCCCATAGACAATGATACCAAAGTTTTACTTTTGAAAAGGAAATCAAATATTGCTTCTTGCTTTATTGACAAGTTATGTCTCTTTGTTGATATGCTAAGGACTAGGCTCAAATGTATCTTCATAGTGAATCCCTAACTTTGTGCATTTCTATCCACAATTGTTCATTTCCATAGATAGTAATACATGCTTTTCTTGATTACAACATATGGGATGGTATACGTATTCTATCACATAATTTATAACATTGTATGATCATACACTTTTCATGTTTACAATATTGCTTTGTTATTACTCCACAACACCTTGAAAGGTTTGTAATGTGGATACTCTAGAAAAAATTTCTACTTGGTTAGTGTAGTCTAGAGTTCCTTGATGTTTACATTAATATCTTAAAAGTACTTCAAAGTATCCTAAGAATAGTCTTGCTACTCCAAAAGCACATATACACTTGGATGAAGTACCTTATAGTCACATTTTGTATACTACAAGATGTAGGCTCTATAATCTATCATCCAAGGTGTTTTTTTACTAAACTAAGTACACATTTTTTCCTTGTAACATAGATTTTGGTGCTTGGTCTAGTACAAAGTATATTGTAGCCAGAGAGGCTTGCAAGGAGGCTATCTGGTTAGGCTATTTGATTTCATACCTTGGTATGACAAATGCTAAGCCTGCACTGCATTCAGACTCTATGAGTGCCATTCAATTGGCCAAGAATCCTATCTTCCATGCAAAGATGAAACATATTGAGGTGAGGTATCACTTCATTCACAAGGTTGTTGAGGACAGGTCTGTTGACCTTGTCAAGATTTCGACTGAGCAAAATCTTGTAGACTTGCTCATGAAGAGCCTCACTACCGAGCGCTTTGCCATCCTCAGGAGATTGATGGGCATTGGATGAGATGACGTGTTTTTCCTCATCCTGTTGTACATGTGTACATGTTGTACTTTCTTTTCTTTTTTCTCTCATTGCAGCAAATTCACCTTTAAGTGGGAGGTTGTTGGGGGTAAAGGCGCCTCCGCTGAGCCGCCCGTGTATTACTACACTATTAACCCCAACACGAAGGAAGCAAAAGGAAATAAAAAAGACGCAGGGAAAAGGTGGAAAAAAGGTAGCTCGACTAAAGAAAGAATAGGAGAAAAGGCCAGAAGTGCAAGGGCAACCTTAAAAGTCCAAGGCAAATGCAAAAGGGGAAAGGTGCATTTTAAAATACAAAGGCGCTCCCTGAGATCTTGTAAAAGAGTGCCAGGCGGTGGAAAATCCGAAAAGCCAAAATAGAAGATAAAGACAAAGGCCAAGGCAAAGAGAAATGGAAGACAAAGGCACACGAGGAAAAGCGCAAGTCAAACTATTGTAAAAGAGCGCAAGAGCATCATGGTTTAATTCAAGGAGCGCTGGGCTCTCACCCATGCAATTTGTAAATGTAGACGGGCAGTGGAAAGGAAGCTAGAAAGATAGAAGGACAATGGGAAAAAGGGCCTAGGCTACAGCCGGCCATGTAAAAAGGGGAAAAGGGGATGACCGCCCAAAAGGGATTTAGGGTTTTATATATAAAGTTGAAAAGTGAATGAGAAGTTCATTCTTGTGTGTGGCCAAAAGTAGGTCTCTTCTTCTTCTTCTTCTTCTTCTTGTTCTTGCTTGCTTGAGCTTGTGCTTGAGAGAGGGAGTGTGAGAGTGTGAGGGAACGAGTGTGTGAGGGTGAGGGACCAAGGAGGAGAAGCTCTCCATCTTCTCCTCTCTTCTTCTCTTCTCTTCTCTTCTCTTGTCTTGCTCGCGGCAATGGAGCTTGGAGCGTGGAGCTTGAGGATGGAGCTTGCTTGAAGCTTGCACTCGAATCGTGGAGCTACCGGAGTGTGTGGGAGAGGAGGTAACTTGAACGGCATGGAGGTCGGCTCACTACACCCGTAGATATGGATGGCGTGTCGGCTATGTGAGAGGTAGCCATTAGTGCTCGGCTTGGAACACTTGAAACAATAAGCAGTCCGTGGGTCTAGGCGGTTGAGTGAAAGCTCCCACATTTTGGTTCCGTTGCCGGGACCAACCAGATTCAAGCCTTGAGTGCTTGCGCGCTTCGAATTGAGCATCAAAGTAAGGGTTTCCCCGAACTGGTGCTTGAGATAGGTAGGAAGCGAAGGGGTTGAAGATGGTATTCGATCTCCTTAGCAAGTAGGTTTGTTGTTTTTCTTGAGATTTATGTTGTGAGATGGAGTAGTGTAGTAATTACTTTGTGATTTGGATGCATTAGAGTAGGAGAAAACAAAGAAAAACAAGGAAAATAAGCATTAGGGTTACTGTTGCAAAATAGGGCAGAAACAGGGCAAGAATTGTGCAAAAGTGGTAAAAAACTTACTTGTGATGCCTAAGGTTGGTAAGTGAGTTATTGGGGGTGCCAATACCATACCCGGAAGAGGGTATAAGGGCCAGAAGTGGCGAGAAAGGCCACAGTGTGCATTGTAGGGTTTCAGGAGAGCAGGAGAGGAGAGGAAAGCTTGGCGAGGAAATCCGCTTCAATCTCGGCATCAGGGAGATCTTTGGCTAGCCCAGGTAATTCTACACCTCCCCTCACAAAAGTAGGACCGATTTGGAGTTGCTCGACAAGGGGGAAGACCCCCAGTGCCTTGCACGACGAATTTTGCAAGCTTCGGTGAAAAAAAAAACACGCGCGGCGTTCGGCGCGTCCGAGTCACGTCGACTCTGGTCCGGGGCCCAAACTCGGCCCTCGGACCACCCGGTCCACTCAGCCAAACCCTAGTCGGCCTCGGACCGTTCAAGGAAACACCCGTCCGAGACTCAAATTCGGCCCTCGGCCCAAGTGCCTCAGCCCGGCCGAGTGACCTCATCCGAATTTGTTCGAATCTTTCAAACTTAGCCCTCGGTCCATGCGCCTCGGCCCGTCCAAGTGACACACTCGGACCTTGCAATTCGGACTTGTTAGGCCGAATTTAGATTTTCTCAAATTTTAACCTGAAGACAGTGAAATTAACTGAGAAACCATATAGAGCCGAAACCATATCACAGATCCATTACCGGGCTGAAACTGAGAGTAAGTGGTTCAAATTTGGCTATACACGGTCCTCCAAATTGTGCATGGCTTTTACCGTAATGGCCCTATGGGCCGGGGGGGGGGGGGACTACCTATTGAGATATCGAGCTCCACTCGTGATATGCCAGGGTGACCGTTGTGCATTTATGTCATCGACTTGTCAGTTGCAAATGCGGTTGGTACACCGCCCATTAATAATAGCTAGATGATAGCTATCCTTATCTACTGTAGTTCGTGGCTCAGTTAGTATGCCACTTTAGTTAGTTGAGTTTGGTTTGAGACCCATATACAGGGTTCTTCTATTTCTTTGTACTTGAGTTCTTTTGGCTTACACAACTAAGAAGAGGAAAAGAGTTTTCAGCCTCCACCTTTGTGTGTATTCCCCCATTGTGCAAGCAAGAAAGCTACAAGTGAGACTCCTTCCTTCTCTCCCACAATCTTGACATGGTATCAGAGCCTTGTTCGTGGTAAGGAGCTCAAGAAAGAAAGCCAAGCTCGCGGTGTTCTGGTAAGAGGAGCAGTGTTGCTTTCATTTTCTGTTTTGTGAGCAGATCTCTGCAGGTAGCATAGCCGGAAATTGCAAGAGTGCATTGTCTCTGGTTGAGACGCCCTTCGCGGTGAAGCAAGAGGGCAGTATATGCTGCGGGACAAGGGCTTTAGCCCTTGGTGACCCTGTTTTTTTGATTTGAGGCCATTTTCGGGCCTGTTTTGGAGGCGGAAGTTTTTTGCACGCACTCAGGAAAAGGCCCAGTTTTATGCTGTGCAGCCACTGTTCTACAGGTCGGTGAAAAGTTACTGTAGAAATTGCATCGTATGCCTGTGCGCAGAGACATTGGGAGTTACAGAATCATCCTTGTTGCCTGTTGATGCAAAATCGTCACTAGGAAGTGACTGTGTGGTTAAATACCACTTTCGTCAGTTTTGCAGATTTACCCTTGTGAGGCTGAAGCTGTGTTCTCTGCAGTGAAATAATTTTTTGCAGTATTCTGTAATGGCGTCTGATTCTCTTTCACAGATTGTAACTGAAAATCTTGACAAGAACAACTTCCAAGCATGGAAGTTTAGAATGACGAATTTCCTTATGGGAAAAGGATATTGGGAATTTGTTGCAGGAAATGAAGAAGAACCAGTTCTTCCTGATGTTCCCAATCAACAGCAAATGCAGGCATTCAAAGCATGGCATGAGAGAGCCAAGAAAGTTATGTACTGGCTGTCTATCAGTATTTCAGACTCTATGATTGTGCATATTCAGGATGCAAGTACACCAAAGGAGGCATGGGATACTTTGTCAAAAATGTATAGCACAAATACGCAAGCCAGGAAAATGTAGCTCAAGCAAGAGTTGCATAATGTGCAAAGAGAAAGTATGAGCATCAATGACTACCACATGAAGGTGAAGAAGATTGCAGATGCACTTGCTTCCATTGGGTCGCCAGTGGAAGATGATGATTTAGTTTCCGTGACCTTGAATGGTCTAGGAAAGGATTATGCACAGTTCCGAACATCCATTTCCATCCGTGAAAGATTTCCTGATTTTGAGGAGTTGATTGCTCTTCTAATTTCTGAGGAGCAGAGAAATGGTGGTGCATCCTCTTCAGGAGGAACTTCAAAAGAAGCTGTCTTCTACTCAAATGCTGGAAGAGGTAGAGGCAGAGGTAGAGGAGGCCGATTTGGAGGCCGTGGTAGAAATCAGAATATGCAGCAAACTCAAGAAAACCAGTCCTATGGAGGAGGACGTGGTAACTCAAGAGGCAGGGGGAGCCAAAGAGGTCGTGGTGGATGGCAAAGAGGCCAAAATGCAAACAGCAATGTTGATTGCTACTACTGTGGTAAAATGGGTCATATGGCTAAAGACTGCTATAAAAAGCAAAATGACATCATGAATAGAAAACTGCAACAAGGGAATTATGCATCTTCTAGTAGACAGGGTGGTGACAGAAATGAGCATTTGTTTATGGTGCAACACATGAACAATTCTGTGACAAGTGCAGAAGAAAGCAATGATGTATGGTATGTTGACTCAGGTGCATCAAACCACATGATAGGTCATGCAGAATGGATGGAGGATGCAAGGAAAATGAAAAAACTAGGATTTGTGGAGACTGGTGATGATACTGCACATCCTATTGTGCAGATTGGAAAAATTCCTTTGTCTATGCAGGATGGGAAAAAGAAATACCTGTCTGATGTATTTCATGTCCCGAATATCACCAAGAATCTGGTTTCTGTTGGTCAAATGGTTGAGCAGGGCTTGCAGGTCAGATTTAATCCTCATGGATGCTTTGTTGAGGATATGAAAAATAAAGGTCGCTTGATAGCAAAAGGAAAGAAGAAGGGCAGAATGTTTACATTGGATGCAGACATGTCTGAATTGAGTGCAGCAATGTTTGCACATGGGACCGGTGTAGTTGCAGATATTGATATCTGGCATAAACGCATTGGTCATGTTAATGTACAGTGACTTAAATCAATGCAGGCCCAAAATATTGTTGCAGGATTGCCAAAATTCAAGGTTGCAGAAATGCATAAGGTATGTGAAGCTTGTCAATTTGGAAAACAGGCAAGGAAACCATTTCCTAGACATGTTCAAGAGAGTGAGAAGCCTTTGGAATTAATCCACTCTGATGTGTGGACTACTAAAGTTGCATCTCTTGGAGGCTGTCATTATTTTGTCACTTTTATTGATGACTATAGCAGAAAAGTTTGGGTGTATTTTATGAAAGAGAAAAGTGAAGTTTTTGGGCATTTCAAAACTCTTAAAGCTATGGTTGAAAAAGAAACAGGCCTGCAAATAAAATGCCTAAGGTCAGATGGAGGGGGAGAGTACCTCTCAAATGAGTTTGCAAGGTTCCTGTAGGAGCATGGCATAAAGCAACAATATTCATGTAGTCATACCCCACAACAAAATGGAATTGCAGAAAGGAAAAACATGCATATTGGAGAGGTATCTCGTGCCATGCTCAACGAAAAAGACTTGCCAGATTTTTACTGGGTTGAAGCAGTTGCTACAACAGTCTATATAATGAACATGACTCCCACTGCAGCAATACATGGGATGACTCCAGAGGAGAGGTATACTGATAGGAAACCAGATATTTCTCATTTAAAAATTTTTGGTTGCATTGCCTATGTACATGTGCCAGATGAGTTGAGATCCAAGTTGGATCCAAAAGCTGAGAAGTGCATCTTTATTGGTTACTCTCTGTAGCAAAAAGGGTATAGATGCTATAACCCTTCTACTCGTAAGTTTACAGTGAGGAGAGATGTTGTTTTTGATGAGATGAGTAGCTGGTATAAACCAGTAAATGTGATTGATGATGTAGATGCACAAAATGGTAATGCTGCACAGAATTCACAGTAGCAGTCACAAAATATTAGTGGAGCTGAAGCACCCTCTAGCAGTGGTTCACATTCTTCACCATGGACAGGAAGATTGAGATCATGAGAATCTTCTCAAAGCAACACAGATAGTGGTATGCAGGTATCACGAAAAGGAAAAGAGAAGGTTGATCAGCCCATGTTTGATGTGAATGCATGTCACTCTTATGTAGATGGTGAATCCAGTGGCTCAGAACAGAGCATTGATGATGAGTTGGGTATTCCGTCTATTGTTACACCTGGAGTAAGGAAGACCAGGGATGTTTTGAGAGCACCTGGGAGTGAACCTACTTTGCGCAGGTCTACGAGAGCTAGGTATCCTGTGGATAGGCTGAAATATGATGGATTTACAGCCATTCACTATGCATATATGGTCAAAGTGATACAAGAACCAGAACCCACTTCTTTTGAGCAAGCCATGGGAAAAGAAAAATGGGAGAAAGCCATGGATGAAGAAATGGATGCCTTGGAAGCAAATGCTACATGGGAGTTAGTACCTTTGCCTAAAGGTAAGAATGCAATTGGCTGTAAGTGGGTTTATAAGGTGAAGCACAATGCAGATGGTTCTGTGAACAGATACAAGGCAATATTAGTAGTCAAGGGGTATGCACAAACATATGGCATTGATTATGAAGAAACATTCAGTCCGGTTGCAAGGATGGCAATCGTAAGAGCAGTCATTGCTATGGCTGCATCAAAGGAATGGTCTTTACATCAGATGGATGTAAAGAATGCCTTCTTGCATGGTGATTTGCAAGAAGAGGTATATATGGAGCAGCCACCAGGTTATGTGCATGCTGTTCATCCTGAGTTTGTTTGCAGGTTGAAGAAAGGATTGTATGGCTTGAAGCAAGCACCTAGAGCATGGTCTGACAAGATAGGACAGTATCTTGTCACTATTGGCTTTCAGATTTCCAAGGCAAATTTCTCACTTTATGTGAGAAAAACAGAGAAAGGTATCATGCTACTTGTCATTTATGTTGATGATTTGATTATGACAGGTGACAGTGATGAAGATATCCTTCATGTGAAAATGCTATTGAAGCAGAAGTTTGAGATGAAGGATTTGGGAGAGCTGCGTTATTTCTTGGGCATTGAGGTGATTAGATCACCAAGTGGGATACAGCTCTTGCAGAGGCAGTATGGATTGGACATGCTGTCCAAATATGGGATGACAGGCTGTAAGCCTATTTCAGTTCCTTTGGAGCAGAATGTGAAGCTGAGCGCAGATGCAGGTGAGCTTCTGGAAGACCCTACTATGTACAGACGCATAGTAGGAAGCTTGATTTATATGACTATTACCAGGCCAGATTTGAGCTATACTGTTGGATTAGTAAGTCAGTTTATGCAGGCTCCAAGGAAACCGCATTTGGATGTGGCTAGACGCATACTCAGGTATGTGAAGTCGACATTGCAGTATGGACTATTTTATGAGACTGGGGTTCAAATACAGTTGCATGGATACACTGATGCTGATTGGGCTGGTAGCATTTCTGATAGACAATCTACCAGTGGATATGTGTTCTCTTTTGGGAGTGCTGCAGCAACTTGGAGCAGCAAGAAACAGCCTACAGTTGCCTTGTCGAGCACAGAGGCTGAGTACAGGGGTGCAGCAATGGCTGCATGTGAGGTAGCTTGGTTGCATAAGCTACTTTATGATATGTATCAGTCTATAGATGGACCAGTTGTCATTTATTGTGACAACATGAGTAGTATACACTTGGCAAATAACCCAGTCTATCATGCTAGAACAAAGCACATTGAGGTGCATTATCACTATGTACGGGAGAGGGTTTTACTAGGTCTTATTGATCTAGTTTATGTCAGCACAGAGGATCAGGTAGCTGACATATTCACGAAGGCATTGGGCGCAGAGAAGCTGCACAAGTTCAGAGACCTGCTTGGTGTGCAAGAATTGGGATTGAGCTCGAGGGGGAGTGTTGAGATATCGAGCTCCACTCATGATATGCCAGGGTGACCGTTGTGCATTTATGTCACCGATTTGTCAGTTGCAGATGCGGTTGGTACACCGCCCATGAATAATAGCTAGATGATAGCTATCCTTATCTACTCTAGTTCGTGGCTCAGTTAGTATGCCACCTTAGTTAGTTGAGTTTGGTTTGAGACCCATATATAGGGTTCTTCTATTTCTTTGTACTTGAGTTCTTTTGGCTTACACAACAAAGAAGAGGAAAACAGTTTTTAGCCTCCACCCTTGTGTGTATTCCCCTATTGTGCAAGCAAGAAAGCTACAAGTGAGACTCCTTCCTTCTCTCCCACAATCTTGACACTGCCCCCCCCGAACCCCCGCAGAGGAGGCTCTGCCCTCTCCGCATCTCCCTTGAGTAGGTTGGAGAGAAAACGCACGCCGTGACAGGTCCTCCAAATTGGACCCTACTGAAGTAATGTCTCTACACGATCATGGATTCTCACTTGCAAAAGAGAAGCCAAAAGCCCATACCTGAACAGAGAGAAACAGAGACCCTAGAACATCAATGGGCCAATCTAGCCATCAAGGGCAAAGAGGTCACACCACGAGAACACAAAGACATTGTGTTCAAACCGGGTCTAGTCAGAGCAAAATGCAACTTCAGCAAGCTACAAATGCGAGGATGACTAGACACGACACTCTTGACGAGAGAAGTACCTTGAATAGCACTGCACTGACGATCCAAGACAGCAGTGGAGAATCCACATCTGGTCGTGCAGTCGAGAACTCAAGGGCATCTGTCAGAAGGCTTAAATTTACAAGCCAGGACCCGAAAGATGAATACATAGTACCACCTGCTTATCTTAGGGTCAAACTCACCGCGAAAAGAGAGTATACTATTGATGCTCTAATTGATGAAGGAGCAGATTTTAATATCTTGACCTATGAATCATGGACCCTACTAGGCCAACCAGAGCTCACACCGACTGATGCAACTCTTAATCCTTACAGGGAACACCCACAAGCACTTCTAGGGAAGTGCAGAATCCTTGTAACAATTGAAACAGAAAGCTTGCCACTCCTGTTCTATGTTCCTCCCAATAGCAAGAATGGTGGAAAGGAAATCCTCCTAGGAAGGCCCTTCAAAAAGGCTACCAAGTGTGAGGCGGACTACGTAGCTCAGAGGATACACTTGACACTACCGGGTGTGAGGATAGTCACGACCTTTAGCAAGGGTGACCTCAGCAAACCTCAAGGGAAAGGCAAGGAAGGTGCTGACGTAACAGTCAAGCCCGTTAATGAGAGCAAGGACTTGTTGGAAGAGTTAATACAAGCACAAGTCAAACAATGAGAGCCAGTGAGTGAGGCCATGCCTGAACCAAGAAGGTCAAGAGACAATGCCAAGGACTAGCTTTGGACCTAAAAATATCGTAGAAGACCCCAAAAGAAGCCCAAGCCTTATAGACGCAAGTATCAATGGAGAGCTAGCACAACACCACGATGGATATTTAAGGCGTGGCTTCGGGCTCAAGGGTATTATGCAGGCAACTGATGGATTTGGGTGCCAAAACCCCTTGCTAAACCTCCGTGGTCGACTGAAGGCCAGATCGCATCAAGAGCAAAGAAGCGTAGGAGAAGATCTAAGCGAAAAACCAAGTCTCGAGTCAACAACAGTGGAGTGACCGAGTCCCTCATGGTCGAAATCAAGAAACCAACTGGGACCAATGGGAGGGTAGATCCTCGGCCTAGCATGCTTGACAAGCAGATGCCAGATGTAATCTTTGAAGATACGCAGGAGCCGCTAGTGGCCAAGGAGCTTTTGTTTCCCCAAGAGGATAGCAAGCATCATAGGCACAACATTGCTCAGGGCAAGGTTAAACGCTCAACAAAGCAAATAGCACAATCATCTAATAGCCACGAGCAAATCTCCAAGCCAGTGTCAAAGCCACTTAGGAGTCCTAAGTCTCCTACACCCTCTTCCCCTACACGGACACAGGAAGCACAACACTCGTCAGGTGCGGCTACTCAATCCCAATCTCGATCTACATCAAAGCTTCCAAATGTCCAAGGGGCAGGACACGACACCACCCTTAGCTCTCAACCTAAGGATGTGCCTGTGCAATCCACCACGGCTAGATCAACAGATACTCGATCTACGCAAGTGAATGCTCTAAGGGCATCAAAAGGCACGACCACTTCTGATCTACCTCAGGACTTGACACCGCAGTCTACCAATGGTAGCCAGTCCACTGAACTAGCCACAACTACTTCCAATCAGGGACCACAGCAGTCACAATCTTTGGCCGTGACAACACCCCTTGTGAAAAGTGTCCTTAGTGGTTTACCTGTGGAGGAGGTGTCACAACCAACTGCCTCGACAACTCCAGCACTTCCAAAGTGCCTAAAGCCTAGGCTGGAGGAGTTACACACAAGGGAGTTGGTTGAAGAGCTAGGCTCTCCAAAAAGGAAGGCAATTGTGCTCTCACAACCTAACGAGGCTATTCAGCAGGCCACACCCATGTCTCGTAAGGACACACTAGAGGAAGAGAATGCTGAGGCCCAACCAAGCACATCAACGGTTGATCTAGTCCAAGGTCCTGTTAACCCCAACACCCCAACACGAAGAGAGCGAAAGAAGTGGAAAAGACGCAGGGCAAAGGCGAAAAAAAGGTAGCCTGACAGAAGGAAAAAAAGGAGAAAAGGCCAAAAGCGCAAGGACAACCTTAAAAGGCCAAGGCAAACACGAAAAGGGAAAGGTGCATAAAAATCACACCCTAAAATCTTGTAAAAGAGTGCCGGGCTCTCACCCGTGCAATTTGTAAATATAGAAGGGTAGTGAAAAGGAAGTAAGGAAGATAAAAGGACAATGGAAAACAGGGCCTAGGCTATGACCGGCCATGTAAAAAAGGGAAAAAGGGGATGACCGCCCAAAAGGGAAGTAGGGTTTTGTATATAAAGTTGAAAAGTGAATGAAGAGCTCATTTTGTGGTATGGCAAAACTAGTCTTCTTCTTCCTCTCTTCTTCTCTCCTTCTTGCTTGTGTATGCTCTTGAGAGAGGGAGTGTGAGAGTGTGAGGGAGTGAGTGTGTGTGAGAGCGAGGGATCAAGAGGGTGAAGCTCTTCACCATCTTCTCTCCCCAACTTCTCTTCTCTTCTCTTCTCTTCGCTTGTGCGCGCGGCTATGGAGGATGGAGCTTGGAGATGGAGGAGGCTTGAGTATGCTTGAGCTAGCATTGAGAATCCTGGAGCTCCCGGAGTGTGAGAGAGAGGAGGGTACTCAATCGAGCATCAAGGTAAGTTCACTGCATTTGTAGGATCGACGGCGCGTCGGCTAGGTGAGAGATAGCCATGAGACCTCGCTTGGAACGCTTGAAACAATAAGCGGTCCGTGGGTCTTGGCGGTTGAGCAAAAGCTCCTACATTTTGGTTCCGTTTCTGGGACCAACGGATTCAAGCTCGAGCACTCACGCGCCTCATATCGAGCATCGAATTAGGGTATTCACCTTGAAACGGAGCTTGAGATAGGTAGGAAGTCAGGTGTTTTTGATCTTCAGAACAGGTAAGTATTTTGGAACAATCTGGTTATTAATGACTGGAAAACATGGGGACATTAGTTCAGTGTTTTGCTTTCGATTCAGGATGTGTTTAGGATAGATTAGCAGTAGGAAATCACACACGAAGAGGCAGAGGGATGCTACTGTGAAACAGGGGAAAAACCACAGGAAACGAAAGGAAAAAATGGAGTAAATGCAAAGGTAACGGCATAGGAAACGCCAGGGAAGGAATCTGTAGTGTGTAGGGCAGAACTAGCAGGGTATAAACCCTCGGAGGGCAAGAGGACCCCATTTCCAACCAACGGAGAGCGAGAGAGATAGAGAGTGAGAGAGTAAGCGAGCTGGGCAGCCGTCCGATCGACCAGAGCTAGGAGGACATCGCATTCGACGACTCCCAGGTAACCGATCTCCTTCGCCCCACTTCAACTCCGTCGCTAGTTAATCGCACGACCAATAGGATAAAACACCTAGTGAAAATCGAGCAAATCTGTGTGCGCAACTCATCGGACTGGCGGAATCGAACGTCCGACCCAGTGTCCGATTCCCAGAATCGGACACTCGGACAACCGTCCGATCGGAACGACCCGTCCAATCACTAGGCTCGGACCAATTGGTCCGATTGAACGTGCCACGTGGCACTGGACCAACCGTCTGATTTTTAGAATCAGACTCTTGGACCACTTGTCCGACTCAAACACTCGGACCACTCGGACGCTCTGACTCAGACCCACCCTGTCCGATCGGATGAAGTAATACACGTCACCAGTCGGACCACCTGTTCGGTCCGATTCCTAGAATCGGACCCATCCATAATCAGACCATTAGGAATCGGATCACCCGGTCCGATCGGCCCGCCCAAAATCGGACCGCCCAGGATCGGACCGCCTAGAACCGGACCGATTCCTCAAACACCTGCTCGTCCGATTCTTGAGAATCGGACACGCGGACCTTAAGACGACCACTCTGCCCTGACATACCTGGTCTGATCCCCACAATCGGACCATTGGTAAATCGGACGTCCGATTCCTAGAGTCAAACCAAAACAAAACCTGACCCATCCAGGGACACACTCGGGCACTCCTCCAGCGACCCACCCCCACGTGAGCGATAGGAAGCAGCATAGGACCCTGGGACCCGTAGAGCGGCCAGGACTAGAGTAGCAAGCCTGTCAGGCCCAAAACGAGCAAGAGTAAGTAAGACACCGGGGAATCACTCACAGCACTCTGATTGAATTTCCGCACTTGAAGAACACTTAGGAAAGCCGAAAGCCTGATTGAGCACAAGTGCACGAGGAACAACACACTCACGAGTGACCATAAGTTGAGCGCTGCATTCAAAAATTAAAAAGAACTCACTCAGATAAATTGCCCAAAAAAACCCACCACTAGGAGAAGATACAAGGTGTAAGCAAACGCGCGGAGCGCAAGGTAGGATCAAGCAAGGAGCGACAAGGACAAGGATCTGACTTACAACCAGGCCCAAGAATCCCACCATGACAGAGGTAGGCTCAGATCATCGGTTTACAGGGGAGCTAGATGTTAGCACATTTCCAGAAGCCATACAACAAATGGTGAGCAGTTAAGATGCGCATGCCAGGTACGAACACCGTGGCAGGACGACAGAGGCAATCATTGCGGACCTAGAGGAGGAGAGGAGGCTAGTCCGCAAGGCATTGCAGGGCATAGCCAAGTACAATAGGGACCAACAAGCCAGGAGCCTAAGGCAAAGCATGGAGCTGCATGAGGTGCAACGAGTGCTGAACTTGGCTGGCTGAAACCGGACAGACCAGGAAAGAGCACTCGAGGAAGACCTGACGCTGGGCGAGCTCCTCATGAAACAGCTACTCGATAACACCGCGGTGGAACAGAATGCCACTGCGCTAGTGACCTCACTACTTGCAGGACTAGGGGCAAACCAAGGCTCAAAGAGCCAAGCCAAAATACCTATTGTCGCCAAGCAACTCGACAAGTACCAGCCACCGGACGACTGTACAGCTTTGTTGAGCAGTTTGAGCAGGTCTGCGAAGCCAATGGCCTCAACGACCAGGCCCAACGTTCGCAAGCATTCGGACTTTGCTTAAGCGATAAGGGTAGGACGTGGTATACGAGCCTAGATGCTATAGAATGAGCCAACTTCAATAACCTCAATGACCTTTTCGTCAAGAGGTTTGCCGAACTCGGATACTCTGACAACCTGCTAGTGCGCCTGATGAACGTCAAGCAAAAGGAGAGGGAGGGCATCCGCGACTATGTGACCCACGTGAGAAGCCTCCTTAAGAGAATCCCCTTAGGCGAAAGACCGACTGACAGGGCAGTGTCAACCATATTCATCAGCAGGATTCGGGATGAGGAATTGTACAAGGCACTAGCAGGCAACTCGGCTTGCAACGGGACGTGGTGGCTAGGGTTTTTGAGGACGCCATTAGGGTTGATGACCAGCTGAAAGAGCAGAGCTCCAAGAGCTCAAACCTAGCAGAAATCAACCCACGGAGTTTAGAACGAACGCCAACCTCTAGCGAGCGATCCAACACGTCGTCCCAAGATAAGGGGAAGGCCATCGAGACGGACCACGGATTGGCCGAGGTCAGGACAGAACTGGCCAAAATACAAGACATGTTGAGGCGACCTACGCGTCCGCACGTCCAGTGCGTGTACTATGGAGGAAATCACCTGCCAGCAGAATGTCCGGACCCTAGGTCAAGACCCTGCGCTAGTTGTGGAAGGTTTGGCCACGATGCCGCACACTGTAGACTACCACGAAGACTACCATACACGCAACCCTACGGCTAGCTCTACCTGGCTAATAGGCCACATCCATTCTTCGGAAGGGGAGCCCCGCTAGCCCTACCAGCACCTAACGACATGAAGCGAGCGGTCCCTAGGCTGGACATAAATCCTACCGGTATTCCTAGACCGCCTGGTCCCTATGTGACCCACCCATCGAGCGATGCTCCCGTGCACTACGTAGAGGAGCCCAGTGACGAAGAAACCTACATATACCCTTACGTCTTGCATGACGACGAGGGCAATGCAATCCTCATGGATTACCGACCGGTGCAAGTGATGGCATTAGGACGAGGACGGAGTAGAGGCCTGGGAGGGAAGCCACAGGATCCGGTCACTTGTTGGACGTGTGGACATCCCGGTCACGTCTCATCACGTTACCCAAAAAGAGAGCAGCAAAGTAGGGACAAAGCTAACCAAAGGTGTGCGGAGTGCGGAATCACTCATCTTTTCATAGACTGCCCAAAACAGAAGCCGCCTTCTGGTTCAGCTAATTTGCCGTCCGTCCCGCTAGGACTGTTTGGTGTTGAAAACCCCGATGGGGAGGCCACACCTATCCCCCTACGAGTGATGACCCGAGCACAAACAAAGCAGGCCTGTGTCTCTCTACCAGGACCTAGCAATCTCGACACGACCTTAGTAGGGAAGAAGAGCCGTAGGCGGAAAAAGAAGAGATCAGAGGCTAAGGTCGCACTAAAAACCGACAGCATTACGACCTTACCCCACGGAAAGAAAGTCTTAGACGCAGAGGCAGAGACTTCAGCCCCTAAAATTGCCCAAAAGGAAAGCGCTAAGGTAGGGGAATACCCACACCCCAAGCGGCAATTGGAAGCCATAGAAAAGGTGAAGGAATGGGTGAGGGAGGCTCAACAGCACCTCAAGGATGTCGAACCCATCACGGAGGATGAGATTGATGATCTCTCCAGCATGAGTACGCCGCTATCGCTACCCCAACCTAAGTCTGCCGAGGCTGCTACGCCACAGGCAGTGCCGTCAAGGCCAAGCCTAGACATAACAGACCCGCAGGACAGCCATGGCCATTGGCCCGGATAGTCTGAACGAAGGGAAGGACGAGTGTTTAGCAATCTCCTAACCACGCTAGTGACCACCCCTGTAACGGTTGGACTGGGAGAGCTGTTCAGGCAGCACTCTACCCTATGGCAGGACCTCAAACATTGGGTCGAGAGACCACACGAGCAAGCTCCAGCAGATGCTCAAAACCAGGATGCAGAAACGCAATTACCAAGTTTGACGCTACACTCAGGCCCTAAATCCTTGCACATCAATGCCTTCTGGGAGGGCTCGGAAATGGATGCAGTCCTGCCAGTCCTAGCCCTAGGAGATGCAACGAGAAAGGGGATTGTAGACACAGGAGTTGGGGTTAGTGTGCTTAACCACGCAATGTTACAGAAGTGGGGAAACCCGCCTGTCAAATCTGCTTGGTTTAACGTCATGCTAGCAAATGGTATGCGAGTGAAACCATTCGGGGTCTTGAAGAATTGGCCAGTGAAGATTGCAGGAGTCCAGTTCTCTGTCGAATTTATTGTCATGAAGGGAGTGGAGTATGATATCTTATTGGGTCGACCCTGGATGCGCAATACTAGAGTTATCGAAGATTGGGGTAACAGCCTGATCTTCTTGGGCAACCGAACTAACGCAGTGAGAATAGAGATGGACACTTGGAAGACCTCGCCAGTCGACCTGGACACCATCTCTACTCTACTCAAGGGAAACACCCAGAACAAGGAATCCTATGGGTCCTTAATGAAGTATAAACCTTGCCCAGAGGATGAGCGGGATTGGATGCACGTTCTCACTACACTCGACCTGCCATTCTCGGATCATGAGGCGTACGAGCAGGCTGTCAAAACAGTCGGCAAGCCAAGAGAAACACTGCCTACACCTGTCTACATGATGGCAGCAAGCCTCCATGACGCGCCTAGGCCTGTCGCTTTCCAAGTGCCTACCAATAGGAGAGAACTCCAGGGAATACTGGGGCACCTAACGGACCGACTGGCACGCAACATAGCCGCCAATCTCAAGCCTCTCCAAGACCTCTTGGAAGAACCCGAGTGGAAGTGGACCAGGGTACACGAACTGAATCTCAGATACAACTGGGCGTTGGTCCCCGACCAACAAGACGAGGCAGAGCAGGCCTTGGGGGACGATGAACAGTCTAGCGAGACAGATTTCAGTGACGAATACGAAGATTGCCAACCCTTCGATGAAGGAAGTGAGGGTGAGATAGACATCGTAGAATATGACACCGAAGGGTGAGAGATTGAGCAAATCTGAGCAGATGCTAAACCGCAGTCGAGACCGACCCTTAGAATGGACCAAGGAGTCATGTGTGCGAAATGCGATCATGCTTGGTTGGAACAGATGGGAGCTATGGATTTTAAGCAAGCCGGCCTCGCCCAACCAGGAACGACAGCAATGCCTAGAATCGAGTCGCCATCCGAACTGCGGCCGCTAGGGGAGACCACCTCCTCTAGTGAAAATCGGGAATTCGACTCTGAATCTAAAGTTACTTAAGATGATGACCCAGAAATCCCTAGGCCACCTATGACCAGACGCGCCAAGGGAGACTTACCCATCCATCTGAGGCGCAGACGGTTACGGCAGAATGAAGCTAAGCGTCCCAACGATGCACAATCAGAGGAACAAAAAAAGCCACAAGACCTCCCTAAGTGCTTTTCGAAATTCAAAAGAGGGGACAGGGTGGTGGTTCTGCTAAGTGCCAAGCGCCAAGGGCAAACCCGTGAACCAATCGAAGGGCCAGCCAAGGTCAAGGAGGTAAACCTAGCCTTGGAAGGGGAAGCACCCCGACCAGTGTTCATTGCCAAGGACTTGACCACGGAAGAAGAATCTAGCCTTGTTACTCTTTTGCGGGAGTACCGGGACGTATTTGCTTGGTCTTTAGATGAGCTACGAGGGGTAGATCCGAGTGTTGTGACTCACAACATACCCATGACAGCGGATGCAACGCCGGTCAAGCAGCGACCATACCCCATGAATCCAAAGCACGCCCATGCTGTCAAGGAGGAAATTGACAAGCTGATGAGAGCCGGATTCATTTACGAAATTGAGCACACAGACTGGGTGTCACCCATAGTCATTGTGATGAAGAAAAATGGCAAGATTCGAGTGTGCGTCAATTACAAGAAAGTAAACGCCACGACAAAGAGAGACAACTACCCCTTACCGTACACCGAGCACATGCTTGAGAGGGTGGCAAGTAAGGAAGCCTACAGTTTTCCGGATGGCTTCTCAAGGTACAATCAGGTACAAGTGCACCCTGCGGATAGGCACAAGACCGCCTTCGCCACTGAGTGGGGCGTCTTTGCATACGTAGTCATGCCATTCGGGCTAACCAATGCCCCCGCTACCTTTCAATGCCTCATGTGCACCATATTCAAGGACATGCTTCGCAAGGAGTTAGAGGTCTTCGTCGATGACCTGTGTGTCCATTCGGCCTGGAACCAACATCTCGAAAAACTCCGCGTGGTCTTTGAATGGTGTCGTTTATACCGACTCTCCCTCAACCCCCTGAAATGTCAGTTTTGGGTGAAGCACGGATGCATCTTAGGACACGTGGTGTCCAAGAACGGCATTGCCACGGACTTCTCAAAGGTCAAGGTTATCGTGGACCTTCCACCCCCAAGTAATTACAGGGGAGTCCAATGCTTCTTAGGTCACATTGGATACTACCGGCGGATTGTACTGAACTACGCACTGATCGCTAGGCCATTGTACAAACTGCTAATTGTCTTCGAATGGATTGAAGCCTGCCAACGAGCTTACGAGGAACTGAAAAAAGCCCTAACAACGGCACCTATCCTACGATCCCCAGATTGGACTATGACGTTTCACGTACACATCGACGCCTCTAAGTTTGCCGTGGGGGCAGTGCTGTGCCAACCTGGTGAGCATAACTTAGATTACCCAATGAGTTTTGCCAGCAGGTAGCTCACTGAGACAGAGATGAATTATTCGACAACGGAAAGGGAGGGCTTAGCCATGGTATTCGCCGTGAAGAAGTTCTGGCATTACCTACTAGCCACCCCCTTCACCTTCTTTGTAGACCATCAAGCCCTGCTCTATCTAGTCAACAAACCTTGCGCTACAGGACGTATAGCCCGATGGCTTCTCCTGCTCCTGGAATTTGACTTCTCAGTGGTGGTACGGAAGGGAAAACAACACTACATGGCTGACCATCTGTCCCGTATACCCACAGGAGAAGTTGCTAGACAAGGCATCGTGGACAAGTTACCAGACAGCCACTTATTCCACGTATCCAGCGAAAAAGACCTATTCAGGGCTGACCTGACACCATACTGGGCAGACGACATAGTCCAAGTGCTCGAGCATGGGCTGCCCGAACAACCAATAGAACGGGCACGGCTTAGGTGCTTAATCCTAAAAATCCAGCCCTATCAGTTGATTGCAGGCCAGCTCTATAGGCTGGGGCAAGACGGTCTGCTACGTAGATGCGTATGTGAGCATGAGATGCACGATGTGCTCTGAGAGGCGCACAACGGTATTGCAGGAGGACACTTTAGCGGGGACACTACAGCACGAAAGGTGTTGCAGTCCCAGCTATGGTGGCCCACACTCTTCCGCGATGCCTAACAATTTGTCAAACATTGCGACGAGTGCCAACGGACAAGGGTCCCGGTCCGTAAAGATCAGATGGAGTTAACCCCGGTTATCGCTCGCCAACCTTTCGAAAAATGGGAAATTGACTTCATAGGACCCATCAACCCCGCGGCACAATATTCACAGGCTAGATACATCGTGGTGGCCACGGATTACCTCACCAAATGGGCAGAGGCGAGGGCCACGCGAAAAAACGACGCTAGGACAACTGCCAAGTTTTTATGGGAGCAAGTAATCTCGCGTTTTGGTTGCCCCATCGAATTGGTTAGCGACCAGGGAATGCACTTCATCAACGAAGTGATAGCCCATCTCCTATCCACCTTCCTCATCATCCATCACAAATCCTCACCATACTACCCTCAGGCTAATGGCTAGGCTGAATCAACCAACAAAATTCTCATCACTATCCTAACCAAAGTAGTCTCAGCCTCACGAAGTGACTGGGATAACAAGTTGATGGCAGCCCTGTGGGCCTACCGAACAGCTTATAAGACGGCCGTCGGACAAACGCCTTTTAGGCTAACCTATGGGACTGAAGCTATTCTTCCATTAGAATTCTTCATCCCTAGCTTGCGGATAGTACTCCAAGAATGATGGGAAGGGAGGGAGGCATGGACGCAACGCTTGGTCGAGCTAGAACGCCTGTCAGAGGTTCGTCTCCTAACCACCCATGCACTTATCTGTGAGAAAGCCAGATGCAAAAGCTGGTTTGACAAACACATCAAGCAACGAGAGTTTGAGCCGGGAGACCTAGTGCTCCTCTACTCAGTTAAAGGACACAAACAAAAGATAAAAGTCAGAGGTCTTAGACCCTTTAAGGTCTGCACAATCAGCCGAACTGGTAATGTCGAGCTGAAAACACTGGATGGTGAGGGAATGGGCTTCTTCAACGGCAGTCGAATCAAGAAGTACTATCCGCCCACTCACCCACTGCATGAACAACCAATGGTGGAAACGCCCGTTAACATACGAGTAGCCACACTTAGGAAAATCTGCAAGAATGAGGAGGAGCCTGTAGAACCCGCCTACCTCCGTATCATGGTCACGGCCAAGCAAACGTGCTCCTTCAACGCCCTGATTGACGAGGGGGCGGATTTTAACATTTTGATGCACGAGCATTGGACCCAACTTGGCGCACCAATGCTTCATCCCACAACAGCCAGATTGAACCCATACGGGGCCCAATCCTACCTGATCCTCGGCACATGTAGAGTTGCCATTTCTATCGAGACTAAAACTATTCCCATGCTGTTTTATGTCCTACCCGATGCCAGGAATGCAAGCACAGAGTCATTGCTCGGGCGAACTTTTAAAAAGCAGACCCGTTGCAATGTTGATTATGAGTCGCAACGCATCCACCTAACAATCGGGAGTGTGCCTGTTGTCACGACTTTCAGCAAGGGCCTCGTAACCCCAGCACTGCTCAGGGGGCCACCGATAGAAATAGCCGCACCTAGGACTAAGGGAGAGGGCCGTGCATACCTACTACACCCAGATCCCCACGCACTGCGGCCCGCCAAACCCAAAGCAAAACCCCAACACACTCTCTTGCAATGGGTGCCTAAGAAGCCTCGAGACCAACCTAGAACTAGACATGCGTGTCCACGGAGCACCTACAAACCTAAGCCTAGGAGACCAAAACGCCATCATCACAAGCGCCGCGTGATTAAACAAATATGGGTCCCTAAAATCCTCCTGTGTGCACAAGGCTACTATGAGGGGAATGCCTCGCTGTGGATCCCCAAAATCCCAACTGACACAGGCCCTGCTTCTATGTCAACCTCAAGGCCTTGTCCTCTGACACCTCAAGACCACGAATCGCAGGGCCCACCCCAGTCATCCGACTCCTTTGCGAGTCAACCCACGGGCGTCACACATGCCCAACGACCCAAGCAACGGCCATCGCCACAGGAGGCACCACCCAACCAACCCAACCCGCAGCTCAGCAACCCTGCTGATCGCAATAGCATAGCCCCTAAGATCAAACCCGACCCATCCGTCCAACCAATGCCCGGGTTGCTGACTCAAACAAGCCCCCGCTGCAGCTCTGTACTAACAGAACCTCCAGCTCCAGCAAACCCCAACCAGCCGCCGGCCTTAAGCCTTCCCATGAATGGAAGTCATTCCTAACGCTGGCCGCTGACCTCGCCGAGGACACGTGGGATGATGTCATGGACTGCATCAAATAGCTCGTTGACGCCACTTTTGTTGCACTAGCCCTCAGCTATGACCGCCTGGACTTGGGACTATTAGCAGAACCCCTTGCAACTGACGTGCGCACTATGCCTTGCTCTTGGGAGACTTTTGAATTCGCCTTTGCACAAGCTTCTCACTCTGTCGCTGAGCTGCTTGCTCACGAGGTCTCCAAAGAGCAAGCCATTAAGCAACGCCTCATCCCATCATTTGACCCACGCACGACGTTTGGCCTCACTAGCCAAGAAACAACACGGTTGTCCCACCTGGTGGACATGGAGCCACCCTTCTTGAAGCAGTGGTACGCTCTTCGATTGAAATGGGCAGTTGAGGGATGCCACATAATGACCAACGCCGAACAACGCCGAGCCATCAAGACGGCCGAGTATGATCCCACATACGTCGCGCCCACCTTGTATCAAGTGTTAACCACTCTTCGAGGTCGAACCATGGACGATCATATCTTAGGGCACCCCTATCTCAACCACATCCTGACAGAAGAAGAGCTCCACATCGCAAGTCGGGTTAACTCCGGTGATTTCCTCACCGATGTCCTCACATACATCACCCATGTAGGCATCCGACCCTGTGACCTGGACTACTCT
The DNA here is from genome assembly GCF_053477565.2 of Lygodium microphyllum. Lineage (NCBI taxonomy): Eukaryota > Viridiplantae > Streptophyta > Polypodiopsida > Schizaeales > Lygodiaceae > Lygodium > Lygodium microphyllum. The sequence goes on from NC_141135.1 coordinate 33,641,126, forward strand.
GCACACTTAGAATATAACCCCAACTTCTACGATTGGTTCCTCCACAAATAAACATGAACACCTTGGACCCACAACCTCCAATCCTGGGATGGATTTTTCTTTTCCACAAGGGGGATGGGGCAGTAAACGACGTTAAAACTAAAAAAGTAAACCAAGCATGAAAGTTAAAACTAAAAAGTGAACCAAGCATGAAAAGGCTCCAAATTGAAATGCCATGCAGGAATAGGTGATAGAAGTTTGAAAGGAAAAATCACAGTTATGAACGATAAAATCTACTATGGTCGTCCAACAAATTGGTTGCCAAAAATACTAAGAAGTGGATTGACTGAATGTACAGGTGGCGACCATGGCAGGTCAGGACAAAGCAGGCAAACTCCCTTTCTCGGAGGAAGAACAGGTGCAGTACGGCCTCACTGTGGAAAACAGAGCATTCAATCAGCTGAAGTTCCGCCACATATTCAACTTGGAAGACGTGGTTATTGAGGAACCAGTGGTACGATGGATCATAGAGCAATGCCACTTACAAAGGTATTTGGACGAAGTGGGCCAGAGGATAAACTACACCATGTGCACCGAGTTCCTGCGCACCTTCAACAAAAACAGGGGCACTGTCACGGTGCGGGACAGGGAAGCCACCAGACAGGTGCAGGTTGAACTAACCCCTGAACTAATAGAAAGGGCACTGGGGCTTTCGAACAAGGTGGAGAAGAAACCAAAAAGGGACGTCTACGCCATGTTGGGAATGGACAAAGTGAAGGTCCACACCAACAACAGAGTCAACCTGGCAGACATCCCTGATCCAGAGATTCAACTGCAGGAAAAAATGATGCATACCCTATTTTCTAGTCAACGGTACAATAGCATCATGTCTAGGATCAATGTGCCTCTACTCGAAAGCATCGCGGCTCAGGCACTGGATGAGGTGAACCTCAACGGGTTCGTGAGAAGAACGATTGAGGGAGAATCCCCCTCACCTCGATCAACCCGCAAAGCCTCATCCTCCAAGGCCTCCACCATAGGTTTTGGAGGTGCGATCACTGCGATCATCCACGAGGCAATAGGGCAGGGACGAGCGGGAGAGGACAAACAGGGAGATGGCGGAAAAGGTGGTGAATCGCCGTCGCAGTCCTAGCCTCAGGTGGAAGAGCAGTCGGATGAAACAGAAACAGACACCGACGAGGAGGGAGAACGCCAGGCTGCACCAGAAAGGAAAGCGGAGCAATGGACTAAAGCCCTGCACGGAAGGAGAGAGGAGGAGCAAAGGAGAAAAGAGAAAGAAGAGCTCGAATGGGCCCGAAGAGAGTCGGTAAGAGAAGAGGAGGAAAGAAGGAAGAGGGCTGAGGAGGAGCTGAGGAGGAGGGAAGAAGAAGAATTAGAGCTGGCGACCCGTCGCTCCATCGTGGACTAGTGGAGAAAAGACGTGGAAGGAGCGGGCAGTCCATACTAACCTGAAGCACCCGCCCCATCACTGGTATGACGGAACCTGTGCAACTGCCTCCTGCAGAAGGGAAAGGAAAAGACCCAGACAGGCCCGTCTCCCCTCTCCTCATACCACCCATGCAAGCCACTCCCCTCAGGGTGACACCCCCTACCACAGCCGCCCTGGGGCACACCCCAAAGATCGATGAAAGCAACATGGTCACCTGGTTGCAATTCTTGGTGGAAAGAGAGTTGGCAAGGGAAGAGGCCGAGGCCACCCCAGTTTCAGGTGCCAAAAGGGCAGTGACGACCGAGCTGGAGCTAGGGCCAGAAGTGAAAAGACAAAGAGTGGAGGAGATTGCCACCACTACGATCATGTCCCACTCCCCACCTCCGACAGGCCACTACGATGACTACGTGAAGGAGCTGCTCGCGCAATTGCAAACGGCCAGGCAAGAAAGGAGGATGGCGGTGGAGGAGCTGGCAACGGAACGTGAGTCACAAGCCGTCCTCCAATTGGACAGAGTAAGGCAGATAACAGAATATCAAAAGGAAATCGCTGTGCTTAGGGAGGAGGCCAGCACCAAGGAGGCGGAGGAGCTAAAAACCCTGAAGGAGCGCGACGCTACCTGGGAGGGAAGAAGGAAAATCCTAATGGAGCGTCTCACCAGGGAGAGGGAGACAACTTCCCACCTTCAGCGCAAGAATGACCAGTTATCTGCAGCCAACTTGGAGGTGCAGAGTCAGCTTGAGAAAATTAGACAAGAGGTTGCAGAGCTGGATCAGTTAAGGGCAGAACAGGTGCGCAGGTTGCAGGCAACGCGGGACCAACTCAACTAGCAGATTGCAGAGGAGCACCGAGAGTAGTCCTGCTTGCGCCATGAGCTTGAAGCCCAGCAACAACAATTTATGGCAATGACCCTCCAACAGGGGAAAGCCTGGAAGACATGGAGAGACGGGCAAAGGAATGGTCCAGTCATAACGAGCAGAGAGTGCGGGACTTAGCACGCCAGCTGGCCAAGGCTGAGGGAGACAGAGTGATGGCTGAAAACTAGGCAGAGGCAGCCCAGCTCGCTATGATAGCTCAGCAGCACACTTTTATCAACACGCTGCTCCACGCCACCCACTCAGAACCAGATGAGGCCAATGATCAGCTGGCAGAGAAAGCTAACCATTGCGCGCAGGGCCCTCACAGCAGGCCTGCACGTACCATTGTAGCTAGGAGGCCCACCGCAGAGCCTAGAAGAATAAATAAAATATCTGGCACAAGTAGGACTGACAACACAGGAGATGGACGACCTTGGGTTCACTGAGGAGAAAACACAGGAGGAGGAGCAAGCGGAAGGGGGTGAGCCAGAGCTTGACCTAGGGCCTCAAGGAGAGGAATATGTCCCACCACCCCCTCAACCCCAACAAACCGAAGTGCCACCCCATGACACATCTGCCGAGTAGAGAGCGGCCCACACCACCTGAAGGAAGGAGATGGTGGAGAAGGCAAGAAGAAAACTGAAGGCCAGACCTGCCCAGAAATAGCTTGCCCCTTTCCCGCTGCGCACCCAAGACTCCCCCACTGAATACCACGCTGAAATGATTATCTGGGAGCAGCAGGAGTATAGCCGAGACCCCTTCGATCTACGCTTCAAGTTTCCCATCGCCTTGAATAGGGTGCTGCCCATTCAGTTGGTGGAGGATGTCATCGCCATGGGGGCCCGGCTCAAGGCTAAATGGTTAGCAGAGTGTGAGGCCCACCCAACTGCTTGGGGGGCCGAGGACCGCGAGTTTTGGCAAGACAAAGTCCTCCAGGTACCTCGCACAGTGGAAGGCTATAATTGCAAACCCACCTGGAGGCGGCACATTTTTGACGTCAACCTGGAGGCGTGGATGGCGTTTTGCAACACCCTCCCTTCAGAAAGGAACGACCCCAACTTTATGCTGTATCCTCGAAGGGTAGGAGTGAATTTTAACCCATCCATCCACGGAAGGTTCGACTTCCCCGTCATTTATAATGCCAATACCACTTCCCATAGGAATGCTCTTCTCTTCACCCTTCCCGACTTGTACAGCTCTATAGATAAATTCCTTAACGAATTCACCTCTTGCCCCGACCCATCATTTGTCACCACCTGTAACTACCTTAGGTTAATTAGAATCCTAGTACACCAGGAACCCGCACCCCAAGAACGCCACCTTCCACCCCTCTATTTTGACCCCAATGCCATAGACAGCACCACCATGACCCGTCTCATTATGCGTGCTGCTCTTTTGCCATCCTTCTGTGGTGCACTGCTGGAAGACATGAATGACATCAAATTCACACAGTGCAACCACCCCTTTCTCTCCACCACCACCCTCAAAATCCGCCTCCACATTAAGGGCTACTTGCTAAGCCGAAAATTCCTTAACAAAGCCCCCCGCCCTCCGCCCACCCTTACCCACCATTCGGATGATGAGGAGTAGAGCTCCCGTTATCCCTTGTACCGCTGCCTCCATGTACCCACCTCAGGTATTTAAAAAAAAGAAAAGAAAAAGAAAAAGAAAAAGAAGAAGAAAAAGAAAGCAAGCTTTGACGACAATGGCAAACCCCTAACGACGTCTCCAAGCAGGCGTCAAAGGTGTACTTCATATTCTCATTACCACAGTTCTGCTTTACATGGCCCCACACCGACCAATCTTCTAGCTAAGTAATATCTAAGTATGCACAAGCACCGCACTCACATAATACCTACACAGAACTAATTCACAAGTTTGGGTCCTCAAGTGCAGGACAATACTCTCAGCTTGCTTAGAGTTTGACTTGTCTCCCAAAGTACTAAAAAATGTCTTGTGCACAATACAAAGCCTAGCACTACCCTTAGGGAGAGACCACCTGATAGGTTTTCAATTGCAGGTATTGACGACCATAGCACAAGTGGCATTTGTTCTTCATCAATGTCCAATGCTGATTGCCCACCCAACATCCGACAAGCCGGAAAGATCGTCCTACGCAAAATCCCCAACAAACCCCCATGCGAACCGGTCACCAATACATGCCCCAGGCGCCCCTGTTACCTGAAATCTTCAGTGCATGCTACCACTTGCTACCTACGCCAATGAGTGCCATGGGACTGGCACTCGTCTAGGAGGGGGGTAATGTTAACCCCAACACCCCAACACGAAGAGAGCGAAAAAAGTGGAAAAGACGCAGGGCAAAGGCGGAAAAAAGGTAGCCCGACGGAAGGAAAAAAAGGAGAAAAGGCCAAAAGCGCAAGGACAACCTTAAAAGGCCAAGGCAAACACGAAAAGGGAAAGGCGCATAAAAAGCACACCCTAAAATCTTGTAAAAGAGTGCCGGGCTCTCACCTGTGCAATTTGTAAATATAGAAGGGTAGTGAAAAGGAAGCAAGGAAGATAAAAGGACAATGGAAAACAGGGCCTAGGCTATGACCGACCATGTAAAAAAGGGAAAAAGGGGATGGCCGCCCAAAAGGGAAGTAGGGTTTTGTATATAAAGTTGAAAAGTGAATGAAGAGCTCATTCTGTGGTGTGGCAAAACTCGTCTTCTTCTTCCTCTTTTCTTCTCTCCTTCTTGCTTGTGTATGCTCTTGAGAGAGGGAGTGTGAGAGTGTGAGGGAGTGAGTGTGTGTGAGAGCGAGGGATCAAGAGGGTGAAGCTCTTCACCATCTTCTCTCCCCAACTTCTCTTCTCTTCTCTTCTCTTCGCTTGCGCGCGTGGCTATGGAGGATGGAGCTTGGAGATGGAGGAGGCTTGAGTATGCTTGAGCTAGCATTGAGAATCGTGGAGCTCCCAGAGTGAGAGAGAGAGGAGGGTACTCGATCGAGCATCAAGGTAAGTTCACTGCATTTGTAGGATCGACGGCACATCAGGTAGGTGAGAGATAGCCATGAGAGCTCGCTTGGAACGCTTGAAACAATAAGCGGTCCGTGGGTCTTGGTGGTTGAGCGAAAGCTCCCACAGGTCCTGAGTCATTGAGCGATGCACCTTCACAGACCAAGAAAAAGAGGAGAAAACAACGAAGACAACAACAATCACAGGTGGTTGTGGACCCCAAGGGCATTGAGACCAAGAGCGATGGAGAACTGGGGAATAAAGCATCGAGTCCATCCACCAATGAACCTGTTAATGCCTCTCCTAATAGTGGTGAACCCTCAGACACACCTGTGTGCTCTGAAAAACCAAAGCAACCATTGCCATCAACAGTTGCTTGCAACACTCTATCCACTGACAATAGAACTCGCATTGACCAATCAAGAGTGGATACAATGTCATCACAATAGGGTGTCAAATCTATACAAGTCACATCCAAGAAGAACCATGTCAAAATAACAGCAAAACCTCAGGGGAAATGTGAGAACCCCAAGAGTATAAGTGTTAGAAGAGGAGAGAGAGACAGGGTTGAACACAATCTGAACCATTCAGGTTCCACACTCTTCTTCTCATTATTCCATCATAGAGTAAAACACACATACAAGAGTAACATAGAGTAAGTGACCCGCTGACTAGACAGACTAACCATAGTCAGGTCACCAACTAGCTAACCGACTTATTTAATGTAGTCACAAGCAGGAGACAGCTGTACACTAGCTGTCATGTCGGTAGTGCATAAAGATAGTCACACACTACACGGGGAGCTTGACTTCTAACACTCCCCCTCAAGCTCAAGACAGCATCTGCACACCAAGTAGCTGTCTAAAACCACAAAACTTATCTTTACCCAGAGACTTGGTAAAGATATCTGCTACCTGCTCATCAGTCCTCACATGCATAAGATCAACCTTTCCTGCAAGGACCATCTCACGAATAAAGTGGTAGTGTACCTCTATGTATTTTGTCCTGGCATGGTAAACTGGATTCATGGCCAGGAGTACACTACTCAGATTATCACATAACAGCTTCACTGGAGCATCAACCTGAATATCCAAGTCAGCCATAAGCTTGAGCAACCAAGCAATCTCACATGCTGCCAATGCAACTCCCCTGTACTCTGCCTCAGTACTAGATAAAGCAACCGTAGGCTGCTTCTTGCTGCTCCAACTGATCATGCCGCTACCAAAGCCAAAGGCATAGCCACTCGTAGATCATCTGTCAGTTGAGCATCCTGCCCAATCTGCATCTGTGTATCCAATCAGTGTCAAGGGCTTATCTCTGACATAGAACAGCCCATAGTCTACAGTGGACTTAACATACCTCATGATGCATCTAACTGCATCCAAGTGCGACTTTCTCGGCTTCTGCATAAACTGGCTTATCAGCCCTACTGCATAGCTCAAGTCAGGCCTAGTGATGGTCAAGTAAATCAGACTATCGACCATCTGCCTGTACATAGTCACATCTTCTACTTCAGCCCCAGTGTTCATGTCTAACTTTACATTCTGGTACAGAGGTGTATCCAGTGGTTTGCATTCAGCCATGCCATACTTAAGCATTTCCATGGCATAGTGCTTCTGCATCAGCCATAAGCCATTTTCAGCTGGTACAACCTCAATACCCAAGAAATACTTCAGATCTCCCAGATCTTTCATGTCAAATTCAGATTTCAGCATCTTCATAGCATGCTGAATTCCCATGTCATCATCTCCAGTGATTATCAGGTCATCAACATATATGACCAGCACTACCAAGCCACTGTCAGTCTTCTTTGTAAACAGGCTGTGATCAGCCCTGCCAATAACAAATCCAAGACTCTGCAAGTAACTGCTGATCCTAGCATGCCAGGCTCTCGGAGCCTGTTTCAGCCTGTATAATGCCTTTTTCAGCCTGCATACATAATGTTGAAAATCAGGGTGCACATACCCTTCCGGTTGAACCGTATAGACATCCTCTGCTAGGTCACCGTTAAGAAATGCATTCTTAACATCCATCTGCTGTAATTTCCAGCCTTTGGCAGTAGCCAAGGCAATAACAGTTCGTATGGTTGCCATTTTTGTAACCGGGCTGAATGTTTCATCATAATCCAAGCCATACTGCTGAGCATATCCTTTAGCGACCAGCCTTGCTTTGTACCTTTCCACACTGCCATTAGACTTACATTTGATTTTATAAATCCATTTGCAGCCAACAAGCTTTTTGCCTTTAGGCAGTGGTACCAAATCCCAAGTCTGATTTTCAGCCAAGGCTTTCATCTCTTCGTCCATAGCCATGCACCAATTTTCATCCTTTGCTGCTTCAGCATAAGTACCTGGTTCTTTGATCTCCATCACTTTTGTCATGTATGCATAATGCTTTGCAGAGTAGCCACTGTATGTCAACCTGTCAATAGGGTATCTGACCCTCTGCGAGCGTCTAAGTTGTGGTGCACTACTCGATTCACCTCTCTCATGAGGAGGAATGTAACTGTTCTGCCTCGTGCTAGGCGTATAGACAGTCGGAATACCAAGTTCGCTGTCTAAAGTATCACTAGACTCATAGCTCGAAGTCATTCTGCCAGGTGTCATCATACCATCCTCAATAACATTCTCTTTTCCTTTGCTGTCCAAGACATCATGTCTCCCCCTCACTGACATACCCGTGTCAGTGGACGGTGAGCTCCTCAATCTCCCTGTCCATGGGGATACTGTCTGACTGATAGGTCTTGTCATAGCAGTGCTCTGCTGCATATCAACTGTAGAGACAGGAGTGGAAGGCATATCGGATGGCACTGCAACTGGTGATACATACCAAGAGCCCAACTCATCAAAGATGACATCCCTGCTTACCAAAGTCTCCCTGGTAGAGGGATCATAACATTTGTATGCCTTCTTCTCCTGCGAGTATCCAATGAACACACTCTTATGCGCTTTGGGATCCAGCTTTTTCCTTTTCTCATCTGGAATGTGCACATAAGCAAGGCAGCAAAAGACCTTCATGTGTCTTACATCCGGTTTATAGCCATAGAACCTCTCAAACGGTGTCATGTCATGAATGCCTGCAGTGGGAGTCCTGTTCAGAATATATGCAGCTGTCACAACAGCCTCTTCCCAATAGTAAAGCGGCATATTCTTCTCATTCATCATGGCCCTAGCAGCTTCCATCAGAACCCTGTTCTTCCTTTCAGCTACTCCGTTTTGCTGCGGAGTGTAGCTGCAGGTTAGCTGCCTACGAATGCCATTTTCAGCCAAAAAATCAGCAAATTCATTGGAGACATACTCCCCACCGCTATCAAATCTCAAGCAAGAGATGTAACACTCAAATTCCTTCTCAACCTGTGCTTTAAATTTCTGAAAAATAGCAAAGACCTCATCTTTTGTTTTCAATATGTAAAGCCAGGTATATCGACTGTAGTCATCAATGAAAGATACATAGTATCTGGAACCCCCCATAGATGCATTATGAGCTGGTCCCCAAACATCAGAGTGCACTAACTGCAGTGGTCGTGTACTCTATCTTACTTGCCTGACAAACGGCAATCGTGACTGCTTACCAAATTGGCAAGCCTCGCATACATGACCAATATCTGAATATTGGAATCTAGGTAACCCTGTTACCAACTGCTTCTTCTGCATGGTCTGCAGCCTCTGCAAATTGACATGCCCCATTCTCTTGTGCCAAATCTCTAAGTCCCTGATAGTGCCAGAACCCTGGGCAAATATAGTGGAGTTCAGCTCTGGCAATGTAGCATCAAGAGTGAACATTATTCCATTTCTGTGGCCTTTCGCGATCAACTTGCATCCATTGCCAAACTCTTTAATAAAGCAGCCATGCTTATTGAAGCGAACCTGCAAGTTCTGCTCTGTCATTTGGCCCACAGACAATAGGTTCTTCGTAATCGAAGGGACTTGCAAAACATCATGAAGATTCTTCTTCCTGCCATCATGTACAACCAGAGGCACTTTGCCTTTATGCTCAATGCTATGCTGCGTGTCATCACCTGTGCATACATAGCCATGCTTTTCAGCCACCATATCCGTGAACCAATCACCATGAGGGGTCATGTGATTCGACGCCCCCGAGTCAATGTACCACACTGCATCATCAGATGATTTTTCAGCAGCCTTATCTTTGACATATTGCATGGCAAACAGTCTATCACCAGAGTCATCTGCCTGACTGGACGTAGCATAATGTCCATGCTACTTGCCCTTCTGATTTCCCTGCTTCTTCCAGCAATCCTTTGCAATATGCCCATACTTTCCACAGTAGTGACTTTCCTTATCTTTATTTGGATTTTCTGACTGACGCTGCTGCTGCCATGAGCCTCTGCCACGGGAGTTAGATCTCCCCTTGCCTCGAAAGTTGCCACTACCTCTTGCATTTGATGGCTGCTGATTGCTATTACTATAGGATGCATTCTGCTGGCCTCCTCTGCTAGATCCATAGCCTCTACCACGGCTACCACGACCACGCTGATTCGAATAAAAAATTGCATCCTTATTCTTTGAGCTGCTTGACCCTGTAGCTAAGCCAAGCTTCACCTCTTCATGAATCAATAACGCAACCAACTCATTAAAATCAGGCATCTCAGCCCGCACAGATACTGAAGTGTCAAAAGACTTGTACTTCGGACCCAAGCCATTTAAGGTCACTCCAACCATATCCTCATCTTCTACCTGTGAGCCAATAGATGCAAGCTGATCTGCTAAGGTTTTAATCTCCGTGACATAGTCTTGTATGGATCTGTTCTTCCTCTCTATGTTGTTGAATTTTTGCTTCAGTTGTATCTTCCTCGCACTCGTAGTTGTGCCATAGTACCTGACCAATATGTTCCATGCATCTGCTGGGGATTTACAGTTCATGATCTGCATCACCATAGCATCCGAGATACATAATGACAGCCAATGTAAAACTCTGCGAGCTCTTTCCGTCCAAGCTCGATGCGCTTGTCTTTGATCAGCTGTAGGATTCCTATCTGGAACTTCACGTTTAGCCTCAACACCTGTCACTAAGTCCCAGTATCCTTTGCCTATCAGAAAGTTCTCCATGCGGAACTTCCATATTGCATAATTGTTGCTATCAAGCTTTTCTCCCACAATCTGGGTTACATTATCAGTTCTATCAGCATTTGCCATGTTGCAGACCTTGCCTGGCTACCTACAAACCAAGATCTTCTTAACAGTTCAACTTCACCCCGGAACTGTTTATGATAGTTTTTTACAATTAATTGCAGAAAAAAACAGTAAATTTCAGTCAAATATCAGCCCAACCAAAGTCACAATCGGTTGATCCAACTCATAAAGACAACTGCCAATACATATACCTGATGTTCAGTTCAGATTTAACTCCTGCAGATCCACTGCCAGGGTCCAAAAGCATGCAGTCCAAACCTGTAACCTGCAATTACAGCAACCTTTCCAAAGTCAAACTCCACCTGGATACACGTAATGCATGTTCCAAAACTGCTTAGTTGACAGCTGGTACATATGCCACTTCAGACATAAGCATAGAGACATCAGCTAGTGTATTCTTAACAAGTGCCAATGCCAATAGTTTATGTAAAGATTGCAGTCAATAAACCAGCATAACCTGCTTCAACTAGCTCAACAAAGTCCTTAAATCAGACCATACATTTGCTTCAGTATGTCACCGTCAGTACATGACTATATAGTGACAATACCCTGTCTACATCTAACAAGTAAGTCAAACAAAATGTCTGCAATTTATATTCACCCCAAGAAGACAAAACTTCTTTTACTTCAGCTGCAAACTTCCAATATTTAGTGGCATTTGATGCTCCTCTCAACCCAAGACAATTCTAACATGCATATGACAACATATATGTCTTTCAGATGTCTGCATCTGTCACTCTGTGCTTCAGTAGAAAGCAAAATGCTTGCTGTCCACAATCCAAGAAAGTTTTCAGCCACAAAAGAAGCTTCAGATTTGTGTATTTCAGCCACCAAACTCAGCTTGCAATTGATCAAGACAAGTACATGTAGTCTCCAGCATGTACCTATACTTCACAGGTGCTTCTGGGCATACTCTAGAGCTTCCAATGCTCTTCAAAGTGTTGTAGACTCCATGTATGCTATGTATACAACAATGCAGACAATTTACACAGTTCTGCCCACTCTATTTCAGCTCATATCAGAGCTCAACCACAAGTAGTTACTTCATGTACTTCACAAAGACCTTTTACAGTAGACATACATGCTTCTCATGACCCATTTATGGTGACCATTGATTGCAATAGACAGTGCAGGCCTTCAGCCCAACCAGGCGCAATCACGCTGATTGCAGACCCCTGTTTTCTGTTACAACAGATGGAGATGATGATGGTGATGTTGATGCCACACCCAAATGCACTCTAAACAGCCTCCTCAAGGCTCTCAAGAAGCCACAAGCTTTGATCTTGACCCTGGAGTGTGTAATGAACAAATGCCTACCTGCAGTCCACAATGGTAGCCTGTCTACACAAAGGAAAAATGAGTCTTCACTTCTTGGAAGTAGATCTTCACTTTCTCCAGCTCTCAGAGATCCACCAAGTCCTGCTCTGATACCATGTTAGAAGAGGAGAGAGAGACAGGGTTGAGCACAATCTGAACCATTCAGGTTCCACACTCTTCTTCTCATTATTCCATCATAGAGTAAAACACACATACAAGAGTAACATAGAGTAAGTGACCCGCTGACTAGACAGACTAACCATAGTCAGGTCACCGACTAGCTAACCGACTTATTTAATGTAGTCACAAGCAAGAGACAGTTGTACACTAGCTGTCATGTCGGTAGTACATAAAGACAGTCACACACTACACGGGGAGCTTGACTTCTAACAATAAGAAATCCTAGCATTGACCAATCTTGCTCATCTAGGCCTGAGCCCCCAGCCATGCTAAAGCCTAAGGAAACTCTTCGAACTTTGCATGAGATAGCAACCGAGCAAGCCCTCGTTGAACATAGGAGTGTCACAGAATGCTTGACTGAGTTGGATGCTAAGCTCAAAGTGGTCGCACGTGTCTACGTCCTGGCGGACATGGGCACAATCCCCAAGGAGCAAGAACATCTTAACGAGCACTATGACAGGCTCCTGCATGAACGCATGCGACTCATCTCTGACGAGGAGGCTGACGAACTGCGCTTAACCGTCACGTTCAATGAAGTGCTCTGCCGATTGAATCTCGTAGACATAGAGCAACTCAAGCGACTGTCAGCAGGCCAAAGTCAATTTGAGCATCGTTAGTGCGAAAGCCGCGTTGTAATGGCCGAACTAGGGGCTTAGATCATGACGGTCTCAGAAGAGCGATTGGCCAAATGGTGGTCTCAAAGAGACCCAACCTATGTGGCACCAACTTCCCTTCGAGTGCTGACTGCCATTCAGGGTATGGACTTAGGTGAAACTAGCCAAGAGAACGCTTTGTTTGATAAGGTTCTCACTAAGGAGGAGTTACATATAGCCAGTAGACTCGGACAAGGTTCCATGCTACTCGATGTGGCAAAATATCTATCGGTATTAAGTAAGCTGCCACGAATACTAGATGCGTGTGCCATGCTTCGGTACAACCCCGAGTTCTACACTTGGTTCTTATCCTCGTGAAGTGACATGGATTCATAAATATGTATATAAATAAACACCGTTTTTTGTGTCACCGTGTATAAACAATGTCAACACACACAAGCAATGATAGTCAAGCGCAGGGAGAAGAGTTGGGTCAGATAAACTAAGCTCCTCAAGCCCTCCTCTCATCACTCTTTTAAAAGCCGCGCGACCATCCCCACCTCCAAGTGAAGGGCATGCAACCCACATTGCCGCCATAGGAAGACTTGACCAACAACTTTGATGGTGTAGACAGGGTGTAGTCCCTTTCAATACACCTTCTTCCCTTTTTGGTCTATCCTTTCAAGGATATGCCCTGTTCCACTCCATGACAACTAGTCCACACAACTTAGAATAAGACAATACCTCCTAATGGCTGGAGGCAAAACAAACATCATCATGGGGGCCATCCCTCTACAACAAACACCGCACGCCTCACCCCTCCCCTTCTTGTTATATGCACTTGATAAACCACACTAAAATCCCTTCCATGCAAACAGTTGTATTCTATATCCAGGTCTAACCCTTGGATTGTATCTTGCAGGCTTCCTTTTTTGACGGAACACATGGAGAACCATGGACATCTGGCATGCAAAGACGCTCTTCACAAATGACGGGAGCATGTGGCATGCGCCCCTCCATCAGAGCGCTATGTGCCCACCCTCAAGAGGTATGCCAAGAAGCGAGGCCCTAAGCGACACTGTCCAGGACGAAGACCAAAGAATCCTCGAGTCAAGAAAGTCGAGACTCAAAACGCGCAACAGGTGGCAACACTAGTGGCACAAACCCCCAACTCACGCCCGGGTACCAGATGCTCAAGGGCAGAAAGGGCAGCTCGGGAAAGGGAAGAATTTAATGAATTGTTTAAAGACATTCTGGAAACGGTAGCGGCCCGAGACTACACCATTCATGTCCCGACCGACATGTTCCCTGCCCAACCCCATGGGAGCCCCACGGCAGTAGAGCCCGAATCACCCGGCCACCCAGACTCGCCCCGCCTCGTACAAATAGAGTAGCCCCATGCTGTATAAAGGGCTTATCAAATGCTACCTGGCCATGACCTTTTGTCTTTAAATGGTTAAGTGTTGACATGTTCTCGAATTGTAGGAACTCTTCATATCTGCGTTTAATATATTTCACGTCTTTGGCAAAAGAAAAAGCTAATCAAACGCAGGTGATAAATATCTACGTCAACACCATAGAATTCAGATAAGTGATGTCTCCTTGCATTGCACTGGTTTATTATAGTTGCGGCATATACTATGCATGTACTCTCATGAAGCGACAAGTGGATACAGGATGAGACAGGTCTTTGGGCGAAAGTGTTCAATGCCCGATCACCGCAAGACCATCGACCCCACAAGGAGCCGCATCAAAGCCACGCTGCCGAAAGCACAAATCGCCCTTGCCAACTGCCCACATTGCATGGCCCAAAGCATATTCATGGGCTATGCTCTCCTTCTGGGTAAAGCTCTATAGTTGGCTCACGGCAGTCGTTACCTCAATTGTATCAACATCGCGTGTGACGCAAGGAGGTTTGCAATGTCTCAAGTGTATCTTCCCATCTCAACAATTGTTTCTCAAACAATGAGACTAGGGCTCAATCATCACTGTAATATCCATTTCTTGAGCCTTCTAAGCTTGACATTTTCCAACCCACTGAAAGGCTAATAACCTCAACATATTGCGATGGTTGTACTCAGGCAAGTCAAAAAAAAAAAAAACAAAGAAAAACAAAGAAAAGAAATGAATGAAAAGAAGCACCCACAATCACAAGCATAGCACCTAGGGGTCCTCAAATTAGGTACGTCCAATGACCTTGATCGACTGGCTCTGTCCCTAGTCCCCTAGCCCTTTAGCATCACCCACAATTGTTCAGGGCGCATCAAGGGCAGGACATACCTAGGGAGCTTGTCTCGCCTATGGTTAGACCTGACACCATGACCCACTTGCACAATTCTCTCTTGTACTCTGCCTTAGTACCATTGCAATCAGTGGTGGTAAGCACCGCACGATTGGCCATGAAAAGTACATCGTCCTCATCAAGCGAGTCCAATAGCTTCCAACTACCAACAGTGCGGTGTCCCTGTATTCACTTATGATATGTCGTGCAGTTACAATGCAAAGGATGTCTCATATACCTTCTTGTACTTCTTCTCAACATGGACAACTTTTCTTCATCCACGCATTGTTATGAGAAACTAGCCGCGGTCTTCTAACTATGTAATATCTAAGTATGCACGAGCACTCACATAATATATGCACCAAAGTATCTACACAGTTTGGGTCCTCAAGTGCAGGACAATACTCTCTGCTTGCTTAGAGTTTGACCTGTCTCCCAAACTAATCAAACTATGTCGTGCACAATAAGAAGACTAGCACTACCCCTTAGGGAGAGACCACATGAGAGGTTTTCAATTGCAGGTACTGAAGACTCCCACGAAGGTGTCATTCACTCTTCATCAACACTCAACTCTAAATTTCTATCCTTATCAACTTGTAATGCCAATAATCAGCATGTACAGAAGCCCCAACACACTGCCACTTGTACTCCATCAGTGCAACCCCCCAAAGAACAACCCTACCACCAACTCCCATTTCCCTACCACCTACCACTCAACCCACCAATGTGCCCCCAATGACCTTCCTCCCCACCACTACCAACACTCCGCCAAGGTAACCACAGACGTCCTTGCCACCCACGTCTTTGGTGCATGCTAAACGCTTGCTACCTACGACTGTGAGTGCCATGGGACTGGCACTCATCTAGGAGGGGGTAATGTTAACCCCAACACAAAGGAAGCAAAAGAAAATAAAAAAGACGCAGGGCAAAGGCGGAAAAAAGGTATCTCGACTAAAGAAAGAAGAGGAGAAAATGCCAAAAGCGCAAGGGCAACCTTAAAAGTCCAAGGCAAATGCAAAAGGGGAAAGGTGCATTTTAAAATACAAAGGCAGTCCCTGAGATCTTGTAAAAGAGTGCCAGGCGGTGGAAAATCCAGAAAGCCAAAATAGAAGATAAAGACAAAGGCCAAGGCAAAGAGAAATGGAAGACAAAGGCACACGAGGAAAAGCACAAGTCAAACTATTGTAAAAGAGCGCAAGCACATCATGGTTTAATTCAAGGAGCACCGGGCTCTCACCCGTGCAATTTGTAAATGTAGACGGGTGGTGGAAACGAAGCTAGGAAGATAGAAGGACAATGGAAAAAAGGGCCTAGGCTACGTCCGGCGATGTAAAAAGGGAAAAAGGGGATGACCGCCCAAAAGGGATTTTGGGGTTTTGTATATAAAGTTGAAAAGTGAATGAGAAGCTCATTCTTGTGTGTGGCCAAAAGTAGGTCTCCTCTTCTTCTTCTTCTTCTTGTTCTTGCTTGCTTGAGCTTGTGCTTGAGAGAGGGAGTGTGAGAGTGTGAGGGAGCGAGTGTGTGAGGGTGAGGACCGAGGAGGAGAAGCTCTCCATCTTCTCCTCTCTTCTTCTCTTCTCTTCTCTTCTCTTCTCTTGCTCACGGCAATGGAGCTTGGAGCGTGGAGCTTGAGGATAGAGCTTGCTTGAAGCTTGCACTCGGATCGTGGAGCTACCGGAGTGCGCGGGAGAGGAGGTAACTCGAACGGCATGGAGGTAGGCTCACTACACCCGTAGATATGGATGGTGCGTTGGCTATGTGAGAGGTAGCCATTAGTGCTTGGCTTGGAACGCTTGAAACAATAAGCGATCCGTGGGTCTTGGCAGTTGAGCGAAAGCTCCCACATACACTCATAGTACCCGCTGTCAAGATTGTGGGAGAGAAGGAAGGAGTCTCACTTGTAGCTTTCTTGCTTGCACAATGGGGGAATACACACAGAGGTGGAGGCTGAAAACAGTTTTCCTCTTCTTAGTTGTGCAAGCCAAAAGAACTCTCTTACATAGAAATAGAAGAACCCTATATATGGGTCTCAAACCAAACTCAACTAACTAAGGTGGCATACTAACTGAGCCACGAACTAGAGTAGATAAGGATAGCTGTCATCTAGCTATTATTCATGGGTGGTGTACCAACGCGTCTGCAACTGACAAGTCGGTGACATAAATGCACAATGGTCACCCTGGCATATCATGAGTGGAGCTCGATATCTCAACACTCCCCCTCGAGCTCAATCCCAATTCCTGCACACCAAGCAGGTCTCTGAACTTGCGCAGCTTCTCTGCGTCCAATGCCTTTGTGAATATGTCAGCTACCTGATCCTCTGTGCTGACATAAACTAGATCAATAAGACCTAGTAAAACCCTCTCCCGCACATAGTGATAATGCACCTCAATGTGCTTTGTTCTAGCATGATAGACTGGGTTATTTGCCAAGTGTATACTACTTATGTTGTCACAATAAATGACAACAGGCCCATCTGTAGGCTGATGCATATCATAAAGTAGCTTATGCAACCAAGCTACCTCACATGCAGCCATTGCTGCACCCCTGTACTCAGTCTCTGTGCTCGACAAGGCAACTGTAAGCTGTTTCTTGCTGCTCCAAGTGACTGCAGCACTCCCAAAAGAGAACACATATCCACTGGTAGATCGTTTATCAAAAATACTACCAGGCCAATCAGCATCAGTGTATCCATGCAACTGTATCTGAACCCCAGTGTCATAAAATAGTCCATACTGCAATGTGGACTTAACATACCTGAGTATGCATCTAGCTGCATCCAAATGCGGTTTCCTTGGAGCCTGCATAAACTGACTTACGAGTCCAACAGCATAGCTCAAATCTCGCCTGGTAATAGTCATATAAATCAAGCTTCCTACCATGCATCTGTACATAGTAGGGTCTTTTAGAGGCTCACCTACATCTGCGCTCAGCTTCACATTTTGCTCCAAAGGAACTCAAATAGGCTTACAGCCTATCATCCCATATTTGGACAGCATGTCCAATCCATACTGCCTCTGCAAGAGCTGTATCCCACTTGGTGATCTAATCACCTCAATGCCCAAGAAATAACGCAGCTCTCCTAAATCCTTCATCTCAAACTTCTGCTTCAATAGCATTTTCACATGAAGGATATCTTCATCACTGTCACCTGTCATAATCAAATCATCAACATAAATGACAAGTAGTATAATACCTTTCTCTGTTTTTCTCACATAAAGTGAGAAATCTGCCTTGGAAATTTGAAAGCCAATAGTGACAAGATACTATCCTATCTTGTCAGACCATGCTCTAGGTGCTTGCTTCAAGCCATACAATGCTTTCTTCAACCTGCAAACAAACTCAGGATGAATAGCATGCACATAACCTGGTGGCTACTCCATATAGACCTCTTCTTGCAAATCACCATGCAAGAAGGCATTCTTTACATACATCTGATGTAAAGACCATCCCTTTGATGTAGCCATAGCAATGACTGCTCTTACGGTTTCCATCCTTGCAACCGGACTAAATGTTTCTTCATAGTCAATGCCATATGTTTGTGCATACCCCTTGACTACTAATCTTGCCTTGTATCTATTCACAGAACCATCTGCATTGTGCTTCACCTTATAAACCCACTTACAGCCAATTGCATTCTTACCTTTAGGCAAATGTACCAATTCCCATGTAGCATTTGCTTCCAAGGCATCCATTTCTTCATCCATGACTTTCTCCCATTTTTCTTTTCCCATGGCTTGCTCAAAAGAAGTGGGTTATGGTTCCTGTATCACTTTGACTATATATGCATAGTGAATGGCTGTAAATCCATCATATTTCAACCTATCCATAGGATACCTAGCTCTGGTAGACCTGCACAAAGTAGGTTCACTCCCAGGTGCTCTCAAAACATCCCTGGTCTTCCTTACTCCAGGTGTAACAATAGAAGGAATACCCAACTCATCATCAATGCTCTGTTCTGAGCCACTGGATTCACCATCCACATAAGAGTGACCTACATTCACATCAAACATGGGCTGATCTACCTTCTCTTTTCCTTTTCGTGATACCTGCATACCACTATCTGCATTGCTTTGAGAAGATTCTCCTGATCTCAATCTGCTTGTCCATGGCAAAGAATGTGAACCACTGCTAGAGGACACTCTAGGTCCACTAATATTTTGTGACCGCTGCTGTGAATTCTGTGCAGCATTACCACTTTGTGCATCTACATCATGAATCACATTTACTGGTTTATACCAGCTACTCATCTCATAAAAAACAACAACTCTGCTCACTGTAAACTTACGAGTAGAAGGGTTATAGCATCTATACCCTTTCTGTTGTAGATAGTAATCAATAAAGATGCACTTCTCAGCTTTTGGATCCAACTTGGATCTCAACTCATCTGCCACATGAACATAGGCAATGCAACCAAAAATTTTCAAATGAGAAATATTTGGTTTCCTGCCAGTATACCTCTCCTATGGAGTCATCCCATGTATTGCTGCAGTGGGAGTCCTGTTCATTATGTAGACTGCTGTAGCAACTGCTTCAGCCGAGTAAAAATCTGGCAAGTCTTTTTCGTTGAGCATGGCACGAGATACCTTTCCAATATGTTTGTTTTTCCTTTCTGCAATTCCATTTTGCTGTGGGGTATGACTGCATGAATATTGCTGCTTTATGCCATGCTCTTGTAGGAACCTTGCAAACTCATTTGAGAGGTACTTTCCTCCTCCATCTGACCTTAGGCATTTTATTTGCAGGCCTGTTTTTTTTTCAACCATAGCTTTAAGAGTTTTGAAATGCCCAAAAACTTCACTTTTCTTTTTCATAAAATACACCCAAACTTTTCTGCTATAGTCATCAATAAAAGTGATAAAATAATGACAGCCTCCAAGAGATGCAGCTTTAGTAGTCCACACATCAGAGTGGATTAATTCCAATGGCTTCTTACTCTCTTGAACATGTCTAGGAAATGGTTTCCTTGCCTGTTTTCCAAACTGACAGGCTTCACATACCTTATGCATTTCTGCAACCTCAAATTTAGGCAATTCTGCAACAATATTTTGGGCTTGCATTGATTTAAGTCGCTGTACATTAACATGACCAATGCGTTTATGCCAGATATCAATATTTGCAACTACACCGGTCCCATGTGCAAACATTGCTGCACTCAATTCAGACATGTCTGCATCCAATGTAAACATTATGCCCTTCTTCTTTCATTTTGCTATCAAGCGACCTTTATTTTTCATATCCTCAACAAAACATCCATGAGGATTAAATCTGACCTGCAAGCCCTGCTCAACCATTTGACCAACAGAAACCAAATTCTTGGTGATATTCGGGACATGAAATACATTGGAGAGGTATTTCTTTTTCCCATCCTGCATAGACAAAGGAATTTTTCCAATCTGCACAATAGGATGTGCAGTATCATCACCAATCTCCACAAATCCTGGTTTTTCCATTTTCATTACATCCTCCATCCATTCTGCATGACCTGTCATGTGGTTTGATGCACCTGAGTCAACATAACATACATCGTTGCTTTCTTCTGCACTTGTCACAGAATTGTTCATGTGCTGCACCATAAACAAATGCTCATTTCTGTCATCACACTGTCTACTAGAAGATGCATAATTCCCTTGTTGCAGTTTTCCATTCATGATGTCATTCTGCTTTTTATGGCAGTCATTAGCCATATGACCCATTTTACCATAGTAGTAGCATTCAACATTGCTGTTTGCATTTTGGCCTCTTTGCCATCCACCACAACCTCTTTGGCTCCCCCTGCCTCTAGAGTTACCACGTCCTCCTCCAAAGGACTGGTTTTCTTGAGTTTGCTGCATATTCTGATTTCTATCACGGCCTCCAAATCGGCCTCCTCTACCTCTGCCTCTACCTCTTCTAGCATTTGAGTAGAAGACAGCTTCTTTTGAAGTTCCTCCTGAAGAAGATGCACCACCATTTCTCTGCTTCTCAGAAATTAGAAGAGCAATCAACTTCTCAAAATCAGGAAATCTTTCATGGATGGAAATGGATGTTCAAAACTGTGCATAATCCTTTCCTAGACCATTCAAGGTCACAGAAACTAAATCATTATCTTCCACTGGTGACCCAATGGAAGCAAATGCATCTGCAATCTTCTTCACCTTCGTGTGGTAGTCATTGATGCTCATACTTTCTCTTTGCACATTGTGCAACTCTTGCTTGAGCTGCATTTTCCTGGCTTGCGTATTTGTGCTATACATTTTTGACAAAGTATCCCATTCCTCCTTTGGCGTACTTGCATCTTGAATATGCACAATCATAGAGTCTGAAATGCTGATAGACAGCCAGTACATAACTTTCCTGGCTCTCTCATGCCATGCTTTAAATGCCTGCATTTGCTGTTGATTGGGAACATTAGGAAGAACTGATTCTTCTTCATTTCCTGCAACAAATTCCCAATATCCTTTTCCCATAAGGAAATTCGTCATTCTGAATTTCCATGCTTGGAAGTTGTTCTTGTCAAGCTTTTCAGTGACAATCTGTGAAAGAGAATCAGACGCCATTACAGAACACTGCAAAAAATTATGTCACTGCAAAGAACACAGCTTCAGCCTCACAAGGGCAAATCTGCAAAACTAACGAAAGTGGTATTTGACCACACAGTCACTTCCTAGTGACGATTTTGCATCAACAGGCAACAAGGATGGTTCTGTAACTCCCAATGTCTTTGCGCACAGGCATACGATGCAATTTCTACAGTAACTTTTCACCGACCTGTAGAACAGTGGTTACACAGCATAAAACAGGGCCTTTTCCTGAGTGCGTGCAAAAAACTTCCACCTCCAAAATAGGCCCTGAAATGGCCTCAAATAAAAAAAACAGAGCAACCATGGGCTAAAGCCCTCTCCCACAGCATATACTGCCCTCTTGCTACACCGCGAAGGGCATCTCAATCTGAGACAATGCACTCTTGCACTTTCCGACTGTGCTACCTGTAGAGACTTGCTCCCAAAAATAGAAAAATGAAAGCAACACTGGTCCTCTTACCAGGACACCGTGAACTTGGCTTGCTTTCTTGAGCTCCTTACCACGAACAAGGCTCTGATACCATGTCAAGATTGTGGGAGAGAAGGAAGGAGTATCACTTGTAGCTTTCTTGCTTGCACAATGGGGGAATACACACAAAGGTGGAGGCTGAAAACAGTTTTCCTCTTCTTAATTGTGTAAGCCAAAAAGAACTCAAGTACATAGAAATAGAAGAACCATATATATGGGTCTCAAACCAAACTCAACTAACTAAGGTGGCATACTAACTGAGCCACGAACTAGAGTAGATAAGGATAGCTGTCATCTAGCTATTATTCATGGGCGCTGTACCAACCGCATCTGAAACTGACAAGTCGGTGACATAAATACACAATGGTCACCCTGGCATATCACGAGTGGAGCTCGATATCTCAACAGGGAACACCCCTCCAAGGGAAAAATGATAAAGTATTATTTGCAAATTTTTTAAAAGACTCCCTCCCCTTCAGCCATTGCATGGTAGGGAGAGGGAGTATGAGCTTGAGTGATGGAAGGGCATGGGGAGGGGAAGCATGCACACTGCCACTTGTGTGGCCACCCCCCCATCTTCACCCTATATGGACCCCCCCTCCCCAATCTTGAGGGGGGGATTGATTGATCGTGCTACTGCTACCCGCCATGAGGACCTGCCCGCTGCCCTTCACTGCTGCCGCCACCGTTTTGGCCACCCGCTTGGCCGCAGCTCGTTGCCTTCACCACCACCACCACCACCACCACCATCATCATCATCATCATCATCACCATCGTCATCATCTCCCTCATCGTGATCTCCTTCATCCTCTCCATCACACGTTACCCCTGATTCCAGAAGACTTGAGAAGCTTCTATTGAAGCTTAGAAGCTTCTCTAGGACAACTTCACCCACGTCTCCCAGTTTTGTTAAAACCGTGTCTTGCAAGGCCTGTGTCCTGCGCGGAAGAGGAGATCTAGGATAGAGTGACTTCGAAACGCATAAGTGAACCAAGGGAGAGTTGGTGAAATTTACTGCATCAATGGCTCCTAAGCAAAAGGCGAGAGGAGCACATGCGAGAGCTTCTACCCACAGTACGAGAGTGGACAACGCCCCAATATTAAATGCCCAGGTTCCGAAAATTAACCCCGCATGGAAAGGATGGATTAAGCATGTTTTAAATTCTTTTAGGAAATTTTAAATGCCTTAGGAAATTTATATACTCATTCGATCTACAAGGTTCAGTTGCATGTCGAGTACTTGCATTTGCTTGCAGCTCCGTGGTCAAGGGTAGTTGCATTTTTGAACGTATGTTGCAAAGTTGAAAGATGAAATTGAGCGAAGGTGTCCATGTTGCAACTCGCAAAGGATAGAGCTTTTGACACATAATGCACTTATGAAATAAATTCTTGGTTGTGACTCATGTAGAAAATAATCGTAGACGGTCATTAAATGATGTCCAAATAGTCACAATGCATGGAAAGGATTTATGTACTTTGGAAATTGCATGCGATGATAGTTACATTCTAGGTTGGGTTAAGTGTTAAAGGAGGGCTTAAATCAATGATGGACTCATGGCATTCACTCATGCATGGAGATCTTTATCAAAGTTTGAATT
The DNA here is from genome assembly GCF_053477565.2 of Lygodium microphyllum. Classification (NCBI taxonomy): domain Eukaryota; kingdom Viridiplantae; phylum Streptophyta; class Polypodiopsida; order Schizaeales; family Lygodiaceae; genus Lygodium; species Lygodium microphyllum. The sequence goes on from NC_141135.1 coordinate 33,664,524, forward strand.
CGGGAAATGATGCTCCCTCATTAAAATATTAAAGCTTTGAATTCGATGCATCAACGTAGGGTTTATAAGAGTTAGCTCTGAATGTCAACCCTTTAGTTGCATAAAGGCAAAAAGGTCTATGTTCTCGATATTGTATGGAATGATACATCTCACTCATCTTGCAGTTACTTACATCTTTTAGGGGAAAGTACTTGCAAATTTAGAAGAAAGTATTTGTATATTTAAAGGGAAGATCATCTCGAATCGTGGCTTGGTTAGATCAACTAAGTAATTCGCGTATAATTGAGTAGCTTACATGGCAATCATAAAGGTACGATTGGCTAGCATATGATGATCATCTCAATGTGCTAGGTAGGGTTAAGCTATGTTAAAATTCTGCCTAGTATCGCACTTAGGATGCCGATCTAATATTTCTGATCTCAAAGGTCCTACCCACATTCTTGAAATGTTAGGACTATCTAATCACCCGTGCAAGAACGATCTAGGGTTCCCACCCTAAGGATCAGTTGACCAAATGCTAGACTTCCGCAAGGAATCTAGAAACCCTAGGGCCAAAACGTTTATCGGCCTAGCAGGGTTAGGTTTTAGATTGGGTCAATAGGACTCCCAAACCCTACATCTTGATCAAAGGTATTCTTGACCAAGGAATACCATGTGATGAGAAAAATAATCCCACAAGTTAGGTGCTGACACCTATCTCGTGCAACAAGCTGCAACGTCGTACAGTCTTGTGTCTAAATCACAAAATAGTATTGCCACTCCTTAGACCAAGTTTGGCGAGTTCTAAGTACAAGTCTAATTTTCTAGAGGATGAGTAGTTATTCTACTACATCACTATTCCTTGGACTTATTTGCCAAGCTAGGGGAGTTACGAATTTGTCAAGAAAGCAGTTGACTAACCAAGTTAGGGTGATGAGGTTACCTAGGATTTATTGACCTTAATATAAGGAAACCTAAGGTATTGACAATTTGGGTCGATAGGGTATAAACCCTAACCCAAGGAAAGATGGTAAACAAGCAACTTAGCTTACGAAACCCTTGGGATCTTGCCATCCAGGATCAAATGCTGAAGGCATTCGAGGAGAAGGAATCACACCTTAGCAGTTGGCCATACTACATACGACCACTGGAATGTTCTTGATTGTACACTTAGGTGCACTATTTGTACTTCTTTGCTCAAGGAACTAATTCAGGAAAAATAACTAATGCTTCAGGTTGAAAGCCTAGAGGGAGAGGTAGTACCAATTACCTCCGACTCTCTGCCTGACCCTATCCAAGGGGGTTGTTAGCCGCACTGGGTACGCGCACTGAACCCGCCGCGCGAGAGGTCTCTCCGTTGGGTGCTACTTGCAGCAGAAGGACGCTTGGGTGCCAGGGAAGGCTCTGGCCATAAATCCCTTGCCTCCGAATCCTGCACAAGAGGCCAACGTGACTCAAGATGGGATCTCGAGGCCTGCATACTAATCAACGGGCGGAACTTGGAATAGCGATCCCTAAGGATTGCTGGAATAGCCTTCATGCTGGATATTTGATGTATTCCAAAGACTGATAAATAAAGATAAAATTTTAAAAAAGGAACTTGCTTGACAATGTTTTTCTGTGTCAGTGCCTAAGTTACGTGAAGGAATTGATGATTAATTGGCTAATTAAGGAAGCTATTTTTGCTTGTCAAACGAAATGTGATAGGCAATTAGTTAACTAAAGCAACCTGAGGAAAGTGTGATGGATATGACTCTGGGTCCGTCCTAGGGAAGGATGGTCCCGATTGGCTGGGAACTTTTCTCAAAGGAATTGACAATGAGGTAACAATGACCTAGAATCTAGAGAGCTAGAGTCCTGATTGATGCTGTTTTAGGGGAACGGAATGGGACTATGCCTTATGGGCAGAGACATTGAGCTTCGCATCCCTCTCGTTTCCCATTATCCTTGAACCAAGTGCATTATAAATCTGCTTCGACCCTGATGTTTCTGCACAAGTAGTTTGTCTGCGGCTCGACGCTAGCTACCTCCTAGGAACTTGACTATTAGGAAAACCCTGATTCAAGTCGGTCCTAAGTGGGAACGGCCGAAATGCTTCCGCTTCATGGCAGACTCGGGAAGACCTAGATTGCAAACCCCGTGACATGCCTTGTGAGTGCTGGGCGGCACTTTCTAGACTCTCTTCTCCATGGGCTGCTAAGATGTGTCCTACAAGTGGACAGGGGGACACGTTACAGCAAGCCTTGCAAATAGATAATTTGTAGGCAAGCACCACCTCAATGCTGGCACATTGGTAGGCAAAGGGAAAGAAGAAGGGAGAGAGGAGCCTATTCCCCTTAGTGAGAATGATGAAGTGCCACAAAGAAGCCCCTCGGGGGGTCCACTAGGGTTTACCATATGGTACCACGTGAGTGTAAGGGAGAGGGGTTGTTTAAGGGAAGGAAGGTACATTTTATAACGTAAGGTCCTATAAATAGGGGGTAGATAAGGGGTATTTTCATATATTACTTACACGCAGGTGATGTCTCCTTATTACTACTAGTGAATCCCCTGTGAGAAGCTCTACCCATGACTTCTTTGACTTATCAATAGATACTTCCTATGAGGATCCCGAATGTGTCTTTTGCTTATGGAATACTTCAAATCTCTTAAGAAATAATGGGGTGTATCCTTGGAGTGTAATAAAGTGCTCTAGCATGATTATCACCAAATACTAGTTGATGTGGATGCATAGGTAAAGTACTTGTGGAAGCACATCCTGCCATTTGTTTAGAAAACCTTGGATCAGATGATGTAGCAAGATGTTTTTTCTTCTTATGATCCAATCCCACTAAAAAAAACACACTACAATGGGAAAAATCTAAGCAAGGAGTAGAGGATACATAGAAAATATGAGAAGAATAGACACTATAAATTCAAACAAACTAATACAAAGATGTGTCTATCTGCATATGTGCTTCCACTATGAAGCTTAGATAGGGATTTAGAAAGATGATAGGTGAAGAGCTTAAGGCTAGCTATAAGAAATCTAACTAGCTAAAAGATAGATTGATGATGGCTTTGGAGGGGTCTTCCTTTTATAGCCTAGGAAGGCAATCTAGTTGGCCTATCCGACCATATTCTAAACTTTTCCTAGTTGGCCAAGGAATATTCCATTTACCACTGAGCCAAGGGCTCTTTCCTTGAATCCCAAACTAGGGATCCTTAACAACCTCCACAATCTACACTTGATGCGTTATGCCTTGAGTTGCTACCAGCATAACCACTATACCTAACCCAAAGGCTAGATCCACAAAGGTCACATTTTTACCATCCAATCACATAAACCTTATCTAATACACAAGTGAGGACCCAACTAGTGTCTATGCTCACACATGGCTTTGAAAGGGGAGTGAAACCTAGGAGGAAGAAGCCTGGATATGAGAGCTATGACTGATGGAGAGCAAGAGCCGAGAGAGAGAGAGAGAGAGAGAGAGAGAGACTCAAAAGTGGTAACTCCAACAACCACAAGGTGTGGCTAGGCCTTCCTTTATTCAAATTGTCACTAAAAGAATAAAGAATAAGTGACTGTGACAGGCGCCTACCACCTACAGTGTGCAATGGCGAGGACTATCAGTGTAGTAATACACGGGTGGCTAGGTGGAGGTGCCTTTACCCCCAACAACCTCCCACTTAAAGGCGAATCTGCCCCAGTGAGAGAGAAAAAGGAAAGACAGTAAAAGATGTACACATGTACAATAGGATGAGGAAAAAGACGTCATCTCATCCAATGCCCATCAATCTTTTGAGGAAGGCAAAGTGCTCAGTAGTGAGGCTTTTCGTGAGAAAGTCTGTAGGATTGTGCTTAGTCGGCAGAATCTTGACAAGATCAACAGACCTTTCCTCAATAACCTCGCAAATGAAGTGATACCTCACCTCAATATGTTTCTTCTTCGCATGGAAGACCGGATCTTGGCCAATTGAATGGCACTCATAGAATCCCAATGCTATGTAGGCATATCATCTGTCACACCAAGGTCTGCAATCAAACGGCCTAACTAGATAGCCTCCTTGCAAGCCTCTATGGCTGCAATATAATCGGCCTCTATAGTAGAAAGGTCTGTACACTTCTGCGGCCTCGACATCCAAGAGATAACCCCTCCAGCATAGGTGAACACATAGCCAGAAGTGGACTTCCTACTGTCTACATGTCTTGCATAATCAGAGTCAATGTACCCCATGACTCCTATATCCTGGCTACCATAACAAAGAAACATATCTGTTGTGCCCTTTAGGTGCTGCCATAACAAAGACATATATCTGTTGTGCCCTTCAGGTACCTCATGATACCCTTCACGGCACGTCATGATACCCTTCACGGCATCCCAATGTTTCTTGCCAGGTGTATCCATATAACGTGTCACAACCCCAACTGCAAAAGCTATATCTGGACAGGTGGCTATCATGGCATACATAAGACTAGCCATGGTTGATGCATAGGGAATCTTGGCCATCTCGGCCCTCTGCTCATCTTTTTGCAGAAAATTGGCATGTGAAACCTTCACATGAGAAGGTAATGGGCAGTCAATAGGCTTAACATCCTACATGCATAAGCGCTCAAGGACTTTATGAATGTACTCCCTCTATGATAGATAGAGTAGTCCTTGACATCTATCGCACGTAATGCACATACCAAGTATATGAGAGGCGTGTCCCAGATCTTTCATCTCAAAGCTCTTCTTGAGCTGAGCCTTAAAAGTATCTAGCTCCTCATGAGTTGTCCCTTATAAAAGCATGTCATCCACATGTAAAAAAGTCATCTTGGCATCCATCTGGTACAAGTCCAGGTCAAGCTATGCAACCAAGGCCAAGACTAAGTGTAGGGTGGTCATCTTAACCACAGGAGAAAAAGCTTCATCAAAGTCAATACCATGTTCTTGCTTAAAGCCCTTAGCAACCAATAGAGCCTTGTATGCTGGCTTGGGGTGTCCAGGAGTACTTCTCAACTTGTACACCCACTTGCATTTCTTACCCTGAGGCAAGGAAACCAAATCCCAAGTTTTATTCTTATGCAATGAGTCAAGCTCAGATTGCATAACCCTCTCCCAAGAGTGACAATCACCCTTGTGCATAGCCTCATCATAAGTGAGAGGCTCTCTTGCATCTATAACCAATACATAATCCATAGAGGGCATAAAACGGTCAGGAGGTCATCTATCTCTAGTAGAATGCCTCAACCTAGGCTAAGCTGCCTGACCAACATCTTGTCTAACATTAGTATGTCTAACATCTAGGCCATGAGCATTAGGTGATGCTGCACACTGTCTAGCTAGCTATGGAGTGGACTGTATAGGAGCAAGTGGCTCGTCTTGAAAGATAACTCTGTGTACCTCAACCACTTTCTCAGGCTACGTATGCATTTTTTCCTCATGAAAGATGACATCATGGCTGTGGATCGCTTTCCGTGCCTGCAGATCCCATAGATGGTAACCCATCTCTCCTGCATCTCCATAGCCAATGAAAATGCATTTGACACTTTTAGGATCTAGCTTATTGCGTTTGTCCTTGGGCACGTGGCAGAATGCCTCACATTTAAAGACATGAAAATGATCATAAGAGGGGGGCTTGCTTGCCCATACCTCCTCTGCAACCTGAAAGTCAATGCCACTACTAGGCAACCTGTTAATGAGATGCACTACAGTAGTAACTAACTCAGCCCAAAAGTGTTGTGGTAAGCGAGCCTGGCTAAGCATGCTACAGGCCTTTTCCTAAATGGTCCTATTTATGCATTCACCCATACCATTCTAGGGAGGGATGTAAGGGGCAGTCAACTGACGCTTAATACCCTGCTTATCACAAAACTGCTCAAAAGCCTGTGATACATACTCGCCCCCGTTATTTGACCTTAGGCACTTGAGCCTTTTCCCAAACTGGTTCTCTGCCAATGCAAGCCAACGTTGAAATGTGTCTAAGACATCAGATTTTCTCTTTATGGGATAAGCCCAAACCTTTTGTGAGTAATCATCTATGAAAGTAACAAAGTACTTTGCCCCATCAAGTGACTGACAGGGCATGGGTCCACATACATCTGAGTGCACAAGATCCAAGGGCACACCCATGTGTTTCTTACTAGACTTTTTATGCGTATTTCTAGTCTGCTTGCCATACAAACAATGATCACAAGAATCAAAATGTGAAGAGTCAAAAGACGGAAGATATTGTAAAGCACAGAGAATTTTCATTCCTGTAAGAGACATATGCCCTAAACAAGCATGCCGAAGGGATACATGGGGAATAGAATCCTTAGACAAAACATGATCCAATGTAGCTCCAGATATAAGTAAGGGATAGAGGCTACCAAACTTGGCAACTCTTGCAAGTACAAGCCTGCCACGAGTAATCTTCCATGCAGAGTCTCCAAAAGACACAAAATACCCTACATTATCAAGTTGTCTAGCTAACATAAGGCTGTGACTCAATGCATGTACATGACTACATCATGCAAAACAAAAGAGTTGCCAGAAGAAAATTGTAGCCTAACATTTCCAATGCCCATAATGTTAAGAGACTTGCCATCACCAAGATGCACAAAACTAGACATAGTACTATCGGTATGAAACCAATCTCTACAGGGTGTCACATGAAAGGACACACCCGAATCCAAGAGCCAGCACTGTGCATACATAGAATGTATCTCAGAAGTCTATAAGGCATCACATGAAGAAGCTGCAAGTATGTAATCATCATCAGAATCAGTGGCCTGCATGACATTAACCTCTTCTATCTTCACACTGGACTTTGCATGTACAATACTGCGCTCAGAAGACTTTTCCTGAACTTTTTCTTTTCCCTTTTCCTTGCACTTATCATCGCGCATTTTATGTCGTGCTTTCTCACAATAATGATAGGTAAGATCAGACTTTCGTCCACGGGACTTACTACGACCACATGATTTGGACCTGGACTTATGAGAGTCCCTACCCCTATGATCATTATCATGCCTGCCATTTTTGCCACCTTTAACGGTCAATGCTTGAGCGGGAAGCATCATTGTTTTTCCTATTGATTTCCTTAGTCAATAAAGCACTCTCAATATCTTTAACTTTTAGCCCATCAAGTTTGTTCGTGCATATGGCAGTACGAAATACATCCCATGATTCAAGCAAGGTGCCAAGCAGAAAAAATGGGTGCAAGTTGTCTTTGAACTCAATACCCTGTGACAACAGACTCTTCATGATAGCATGAAACTGACTAAAATGAGATGAAAGGGAGGGCCCCTCCTTCATGCGAAGGTCCATTAATTGCTTCAGCAAATACATTTGTGACGTAGGACTCTCCTACGCATAGAGCTCCTGAATCTTCTCCCATAAATCCCATGGACTCTGATTCTCATCTTCAACAACATTATGATGGATCTCTTCTGAGAGTGACAAAATAATGGTAGACTTTCATAGCTCATCAACTTCCATCCAAACATCATCATCCATATCCTCAGGTTTAACACCCTTGAAATGCAAGGGTTTAATCTGCAACTTTTGCATAAAAAACCTGACATATTTGGGACTTCCAATCCCCATAGTTGGTACCATCCAGCTTGGCAATGTTAAAGAGAGCTGTATCTTTCAAATGACTAGCCATACTCTCCCAAATCAAAGCAAAAAGGTAAATTTGTAGGTTTCTCTAATTAGCAAAAAATGCATTAAAACCACTACTAAAATTGGTTGAAAGGGTGGATTTTACCAAGAGAAGCACCTATCCACCAAATGTGACCAAGATAACATCAAATAGTAAGCATTACCCTCATAGAAGTGCTCAAAATCTGTAGATTTTAGCTTGCTGTAATAAATAACAGAAGTATGTAAAACTATCCCAAAATGAAGCAATCACTGATGCATATATCACTACAACTGCCAAGTATCAAGATACATCCAACATTGAGTCTCCAGGGTCAATAAAGTACTAAGAACTGTCAAACCAACAGCCTGTCAGGCAAGAGACATCTCATAGGTCTAGAAGTCATGCATGTAATGGGTCTCGGGGTAAGAGAAGAGACCAAGCATAAGCACAACTAAGAGAGCAAGAAGCTCAATACATAACCATCCAAGATGCATACAAAACTGACAAACCTATGACAGAGATAGGTTCCTTCCCCAATAAGCGTATCAAATCAGCCCACTACAGACAAACTGCAGACATAAAGCTCTCAAGAGAGCAAATGCATGTAACTGTCCCACAATCTCAAGCTCATCTGTAAATAAGACTCTTTGTACTTCTGAATATACCAAGAGACTCCCACTGGAAGTGAAGTCAGATGCAAAGAGAGCAAGCAATGCTCTAATACATCAAATACATAGCATCAGACATGCCAAATCCTAGTAGGATACATCCGGAGCATAAATCCCTAGCTATCTCAGACCCGTAAAGCATAAGCCTGAAAGCATTCAAAGAGCATGTAACTGACAACCAAATGTAATGCCCAATAGATCCAAAATTCTCAAATACATATGACGATAAAGCTCCAAGTAATTGTCAAGCATGGGCCAACCAAGTGGCATCCATATTTGACCAAGGCATAAATTCAAGAAGCCTAAATGTAAAGCAGTGACAATAGGCATAGATCGATCCAAAGCATGCCAACTAAAGCCAAATGCCAGTGAAGAACAACCAAGTCGAAGCTTAATACAAGCTCAAAAGAATTCCAGAATCAAGAAGAAGCATTTGACAACCTCTAGTTACATCGGTATGATCATTCAAACCTCCAAGAAGTACCCCGTATCCATGAACCAATGCATACATCAAGTAAATGAGCTTCATCCCACTGTATTTAAATAAGAAATTTACTGTTATATGAAGCTCAAATGGTGCTCAAATCTTCTCCAAATGAGTCCCAAAGCATAGAAATAGCATCCCATAATATCCAGGCATCATTGGGCATCAATAGGCATCAAACGGGCAATGCCAAGAAGCATTAAACAATAAATGTCAAGTGCTGCCCTATTTTGACAGTCCTGGGATTGTGTATACAGCAAAGGGCTGAAGGGGGAAGCACTCAAATTGATCATCGAGATTCAAGCACCGATGTTGGGGAGTCAAGCAATGCTCGGGAAGGTTTCCAAGAGTGTTGGGAAGCTAAGGAGGAGCAGGGAAATGCCGGGGAGCAGATCAACCCAGCCCCCTAAAAATACGCTAAAAATTGCGCTGGCTGTTCCTGGGGACTGGCGGATCTACAATAGGCCTTGGGGGCACTTGGCAAGGTCAAGGGGACTCCAATGTAGCTCGAGAAGAAGCCAATGAAGGTCTGAAAGTTCGGGGAGGAGGCCATGGCTGCCATTGAAGCTCGGTTTGAAGCTCTTCAAATCCGGGCTAAAGAGAATGCTGGGCAAGCTCCAATGCCTTTGCTCTAATACTAGTTGAAAGGGGAGTGGAATCCAGGAGGAAGAAGCTTGGTGGTGAGAGCTATGGTGGATGGAGAGAAAGAGCCAAGAGATAGAGAGAGAGAGACTCAAAAGTGGGAACTCCAACAACCACAATGTGTGGCCAGGTCTTCCTTTATTCAAACTATCACTAAAAGGGTAAAGAATAAGTGACTGTGATGGGCGCTCGCCATGTGCAGTGTGCAGTAGTGGGTACTATCAGTGTAGTAATACACGGGTGGCTAGGTGGAGGCACCTTTACCCCCAACATGCTTCTTTTCACAATGGAGGCCTTACAACTTGAAGCACCATGGATCATTGGTGGCACCTTACAAGGGTGGGGCATTGATCATATCTAGCATCCCCCCTCAATGTCTACCAATAGGTGAACTACATTCTTGGTCCAACATCAATTCTTTGATAAGATGAACTCAAAGTATTTTCTTCATAAAAGCTTTAGTGAATATATATACTCCATTCTCCTATGTTGGACAATAGATAAGCTTTACTTGATCAAATCATGCACATAGTGATATTGGATCTCAATGTGTTTGGTGTGCATGAAAATTTGGATTTTTTGCAAGAGTGATGTAACTCTGATTGTCACATTTTATCACTATTGGATCTTCATCTTGTACTCCCATGTGCCATAGGATCCTCATTAACTAATCTAAGAGAATATTCCTAGATCTAAACAAAAATAATATCTAGAAGCTGATTTCCTATCATCTCTATCACTTGCTCAATCTAAGTCACAGTTCCCCATAAGTGCACTTCTAGAATTGTGTGTGATAACATAGTCAAGAGTTCAAGTATTTGAGCAGCTACCCAGCTTTCCAATGACTTTCTCATGGTTTGTTTGAGAACCTACTCAAAACACCAACAATAAAATTGGTATCTGGCCTGGTGTTACACAAGTAGATGAGACTACCAAACAACCAACCTCTTGTAGCTCAAACTGTCTATTATTATCGATGATGTGTCCTCAATGGCTAACTTTACATTAATCTCAATAGGTGTAGCTATTTCCTTACACTCAGTCATGCCAAGTGTTTTTAAGATATTCCATGCATACTTCTTTTGAGTGATGAACATTTTGCCAGTGTGCTAGACTTCAATCTCCTAATAATATTGCAACAAGCCTAAGTCAGTAACTTCAAATTCAAATTGCAAAGCCTTTTAAGTGTAATGGATCATATCCTCATAGTCACTTGTAATAAGAACGTTGTCTGTATATAGGAAAATCACTATAGAATTTTCACAATCCTTGTTAATATACAAGTTAGAATCTGAGGCACATCTTTTGAAATTCAAGCCTAAAATGAATTTATCCATCCATTAGTACCATGCTCTAGGGGCTTGTTTCAGCCCATAAAATGCCTTCTTCAGCTTACAAACTTTGTTCTTAGAATGGGGGGCCTCAAACCCTAGTTGTTGAGCCATGTACACCTCCTCCTTGAGGTATCCATTCAAAAACACTATTTTAATATCCATTTAGTAAACTAGTCATTTTATATGAGTCACCAAATTTGTAACTACTATGCAAATAGTGGTCATTCTTACAATTGGAGGAGAAGCTACCATTGGCCTTATAATTTACCTCCTAGACCCACTTAGTACCAATAATCTTCCTCCTTTCTGGCCAATCCACTAGCTCCTAAGTATCATTCTTCATTATGCTCTCATATTTAGCTTGCATAACTTCTCTTTATGATGGATTGATAAGTGCTTCTTCCAAGTCTGCGGGCTTCTTTAATTCTCTCATAATCTAATCCATTAATGCCATATTAATTATGAGTACGAGCCTTTCTTTACTCCTCTATTATTAGAGACCTCCCAAGTCTATCTACCTTTTCCTCAATAGTGGTAGACATAGGATTATTGTGATCATAGAGATACTTCACCCATTGGAGCAATAGCTTTTCTAGTAGCGTGACTGTAGATTAGTAAGCTTTTTCTCATCATTTGAAGATGATGCTTCCTCATCATTGAGGGGATAGGTACAAATCTTGGGATAGGTTCACAATGGTCTACTTCTTTGTTGGATGATCAAGTAAAAGGACTTATATTCTCCTCCTCCATTGTACGTGGTGGCTCCTTGAACACCATATCATGGATCTTTATGAACTTATTAATCTCTTGGTCCTACAATTTGTAAGCCTTTTGCTCATCACTATAATCCCAGAAGATACATTATATACTTTTTTATTTTAATTTTTTTCTCTTATCCTTTGAAACATGTGCACAACATTCACACCCAAAATTTCTAACATGTGAGACAGATGGTTTCTTACCAGAATAGTTCTCATGAGAAGTTTTGCTATTAAGAGACTTTTAATTCCATTGAGAATGTAGACTGTAGTATTAACACCTCTACCCAAAACTAGTTAGGCAATCCCTTTCCCTTAAGCATGCACCTTGCCATTTCCACAATGCTATGATTTCAACATTCAAAAATGCCATTTTTATAATATGTGTGAGGCATCATCAATTGATGCTTAATCCCTTTGCTCTTGTAAAAGTCTTCAAACTCCTTTGAGTTGAACTCACCATCACTATCAGTTCTAAACTTCTTCACACTTTACCTTGTTTCATTCTCAACAAGTTTTAGCCATTCCTTAAACTTAACAAAATCTTGATCCTTATCACAAAGGAAGTACATCTACATCTTTCTACTATAGTTGTTGTGATGATCAACATGAAATAATAAGATCTCTCCCAAGGCTTATGTAGGTATTTTATCACACAAGTCAACATGCACCAACTTTAGAGAAGCATTTGGTCATTTCTTACTTTCTGATGAAAATGTCTTACTTTGTTGCTTTGTCCATCATACAAGCTTCACATGGTTCCTTCATTTCAAATACTGAAGGTAGGTGAGCAACCATACCTTGCATATGCATCTCCTTTAATACTATAAAACCAATGTGACCAAATCTTTCATGCCCAAATTTGAAGGGGAAGTAGAACCCGGGAGGAAGAAGCTTGGCTGTGAGAGCTATGGCAGATGGAGAGCAAGAGCAAGAAAGAGAGAGAAACTCAAAGTGGAAACTCCAACAACTACAATGTGTGGCCGGGCCTTTCTTTATTCAAACTATCACTAAAAGAATAAAGAATAAGTGACTGTGACGGGTGCCCGCCACCTGCAATGTGCAGTGGTGGGTATTGTCAGTGTAGTAAAGTGTAGTAATACACGGGTGGCTAGACGGAGCCGCTTTTACCCCCAATAACCTCCCACTTAAAGCTGAATCTGACCCAATGAGAGAGAAAAGAAAAGAAAAGACAGTACAACATGTACACATGTACAATAGGATGAGGAAAAAAGCCATCATCTCATCCAATGCCTATCAATCTCCTGAGAAAGGCTTTCTTCGTGTACAAGTACGGATCCATAGCACTGTGGCTGTAGCCCTATGACTGTTGAGATATTGAGCTCCACTCATGATATGCCAGGGTGACCGTTGTGCATTTATGTCACTGACGTGTCAGTTGCAGATGCGGTTGGTACACCGCCCATGAATAATAGCTAGATGATAGCTATCCTTATCTACTCTAGTTCGTGGCTCAGTTAGTATGCCACCTTAGTTAGTTGAGTTTGGTTTGAGACCCATATATAGGGTCCTTCTATTTCTTTGTACTTGTCTTCTTTTTGGCTTACACAACTAAGAAGAGAAAAACTGTTTTCAGCCTCCACCTTTGTGTGTATTCCCCCATTGTGCAAGTAAGAAAGCTACAAGTGAGACTCCTTCTTTCTCTCCCACAATCCTAACATGGTATCAGAGCCTTGTTCGTGGTAAGGAGCTCAAGAAAGCAAGCTAAGCTCACGGTGTTCAGGTAAGAGGAGCAGTGTTGCTTTCATTTTCTGTTTTGGGAGTAGATCTCTGCAGGTAGCACAGCCGGAAAGTGCAGGAGTGCATTGTCTCAGGTTGAGACACCCTTCGCGGTGACCCTGTTTTTTTAATTTAAGGCCATTTCGGGGCCTGTTTTGGAGGCGGAAGTTTTCTGCACGCACTCAGGAAAAGGCCCAGTTTTATGCTGTGCGACCACTATTCTACAGGTCTGTGAAAAGTTACCACATAAATTGCATCGTATGCTTGTGTCCAGAGACATTGGGAGTTACAGAATCATCCTTGTTTCTTGGTTATGCAAAATCGTCACTAGGAAGTGACTGTGTGGTCAAATACCACTTTCGCCAGTTTTGCAGATTTGCCCTTGTGAGGGTGAAGCTGTGTTTTTTGCAGTGAGAATTTTTTGCAGTATTTTGTAATGGCGTCTGATTCTCTTTCACAGATTGTAACTGAAAAGCTTGACAAGAACAACTTCTAAGCATGGAAGTTTAGAATGACGAATTTCCTTATGGGAAAAGGATATTGGAAATTTGTTGTAGGAAATGAAGAAGAACCAGTTCTTCTTGATGTTCCTAATCAATAGCAAATGCAGGCATTCAAAGCATGGCATGAGAGAGCCATGAAAGTTATGTACTGGCTGTCTATCAATATTTCAGACTCTATGATTGTGCATATTCAGGATGCAAGTACACCAAAGGAGGCATGGGATACTTTGTCAAAAATGTATAGCACAAATACGCAAGCCAGGAAAATGCAGCTCAAGCAAGAGTTGCACAATGTGCAAAGAGAAAGTATGAGCATCAATGACTACCACATGAAGGTGAAGAAGATTGCAGATGCACTTGCTTCCATTGGGTCGCCAGTGGAAGATGATGATTTAATCTCAGTGACCTTGAATGGTCTAGGAAAGGATTATGCACAGTTCCGAACATCCATTTCCGTCCGTGAAAGATTTCCTGATTTTGAGGAGTTGATTGCTCTTCTAATTTCTGAGGAGCAAAGAAATGTTGGTGCATCTTCTTCAGGAGGAACTTCAAAAGAAGCTGTCTTCTACTCAAATGCTAGAAGAGGTAGAGGTAGAGGTAGAGGAGACCGATTTGGAGGCCGTGGTAGAAATCAGAATATGCAGCAAACTCAAGAAAACCAGTCCTATGGAGGAGGACGTGGTAACTCTAGAGGCAGGGGGAGCCAAAGAGATCGTGGTGGATGGCAAAGAGGCCAAAATGCAAACAGTAATGTTGAATGCTACTACTGTGGTAAAATGGGTCATATGGCTAAAGATTACTATAAAAAGCAGAATGACATCATGAATGGAAAACTACAACAAGGAAATTATGCATCTTCTAGTAGACAGGGTGATGACAGAAATGAGCATTTGTTTATGGTGCAACACATGAACAATTCTGTGACAAGTGCATAAAAAAGCAACGAAGTGTGGTATGTTGATTCAGGTGCATCAAACCACATGATAGGTCATGCAGAATGGATGGAGGATGCAAGGAAAATGGAAAAACCAGGATTTGTGGAGACTGGTGATGATACTGCACATCCTATTGTGCAGATTGGAAAAATTCCTTTGTCTATGCAGGATGGGAAAAAGAAATACCTGTCCGATGTATTTCATGTCCCAAATATCACCAAGAATCTGGTTTCTGTTGGTCAAATGGTTGAGCAGGGCTTGCAGGTCAGATTTAATCCTCATGGATACTTTGTTGAGGATATGAAAAATAAAGGTCGCTTGATAGCAAAAGGAAAGAAGAAGGGCAGAATGTCTACGTTGGATGCAGACATGTCTGAATTGAGTTTACACATGGGACCGGTGTAGTTGCAGATATTGATATCTAGCATAAACGCATTGGTCATGTTAATGTACAACGACTTAAATCAATGCAGGCCCAAAATATTGTTGGAGGATTGCCTAAATTCAAGGTTGCAGAAATGCATGAGGTATGTGAAGCCTGCCAATTTGGAAAAGAGGCAAGGAAACCATTTCCTAGACATGTTCAAGAGAGTGAGAAGCCATTGGAATTAATCCACTCTGATGTGTGGACTACTAAAGCTGCATCTCTTGGAGGCTGTCATTATTTTGTCACTTTTATTGATGACTATAGCAGAAAAGTTTGGGTGTATTTTATGAAAAAGAAAAGTGAAGTTTTTGGGCATTTCAAAACTCTTAAAGCTATGGTTGAAAAAGAAACAGGCTTGCAAATAAAATGCCTAAGGTCAGATGGAGGGGGAGAGTACCTCTCAAATGAGTTTGCAAGGTTCTTGCAGGAGCATGGCATAAAGCAGCAATATTCATGTAGTCATACCCCACAACAAAATGGAATTGCAGAAAGGAAAAACAGGCATATTGGAGAGGTATCTCGTGCCATGCTCAATGAAAAAGACCTGCCAGATTTTTATTGGGCTGAGGCAGTTGCTACAGCAATCTACAAAATGAACATGACTCCCACTACATCAATACATGGGATGACTCCAAAGGAGAGATATACTGGTAGGAAACCAGATATTTCTCATTTAAAATTTTTTGGTTGCATTGCCTATGTTCATGTGCCAGATGAGTTGAGATCCAAGTTGGATCCAAAAGGTGAGAAGTGCATCTTTATTGGTTACTCTCTGCAGCAGCAGAAAGGGTATAGATGCTATAACCTTTCTAGTCGTAAGTTTACAGTGAGCAGAGATGTTGTTTTTGATGAGATGAGTAGCTAGTATAAACGAGTAAATGTAATTGATGATGTAGATGCACAAAATGGTAATGCTGCATAGCATTCACAACAGTAGTCACAAAATATTAGTGGACCTAGAGTGTCCTCTAGCAGTGGTTCATATTCTTTGCCATGGACAGGCAGATTGAGATCAGGAGAATCTCCTCAAAACAATGCAGATAGTGGTACGCAGGTTTCACGAAAAGGAAAAGAGAAGGTTGATCAGCCCATGTTTGATGTGAATGCAGGTCACTCTTATGTGGATGGTGAATCCAATGGCTCAGAACAGAGCATTGATGATGAGTTGGGTATTCCTTCTATTGTTACACCTGGAGTAAGGAAGACCAGGGATGTTTTGAGAGAACCTGGGAGTGAACCTACTTTGCGCAGGTCTACCATAGCTAGGTATCCTGTGGATAGGCTGAAATATGATGGATTTACAACCATTCACTATGCATATATAGTCAAAGTGATACAGGAACCAGAACCCACTTCTTTTGAGCAAGCCATGGGAAAAGAAAAATGGGAGAAAGCCATGGATGAAGAAATGGATGCCTTGGAAGAAAATGCTACATGGGAGTTAGTACTTTTGCCTAAAGGTAAGAATGCAATTGGCTGTAAGTGGGTTTATAAGGTGAAGCACAATGCAGATGGTTCTGTGAACAGATACAAGGCAAGATTAGTAGTCAAGGGGTATGCACAAACATATGGCATTGACTATGAAGAAACATTTAGTCTGGTTGTAAGGATGGAAACCGTAAGAGTAGTCATTGCTATGGCTGCATCAAAGGGATGGTCTTTACATCAGATGGATGTAAAGAATGCCTTCTTGCATGGTGATTTGCAAGAAGAGGTCTATATGGAGTAGCCACCAGGTTATGTGCATGCTGTTCAGCCTGAGTTTGTTTGCAGATTGAAGAAAGCCTCATATGGCTTGAAGCAAGCACCTAGAGCATGTCTGATAAGATAGGACAGTATCTTGTCATTATTGGCTTTGAGATTTCCAAGGAAGATTTCTCACTTTATGTGAGAAAAACAGAGAAAGGTATTATGCTACTTGTCATTTATGTTGATGATTTGATTATGACAGGTGACAGTGATGAAGATATCCTTCATGTGAAAATGCTATTGAAGCAGAAGTTTGAGATGAAGGATTTGGGAGAGCTCCATTATTTCTTGGGCATTGAGGTGATTAGATCACCAAGTGGGATACAGCTCTTGCAGAGTTAGTATGGATTGGACATGCTGTCCAAATATGGGATGATAGGTTGTAAGCCTATTTCAGTTCCTTTGGAGCAGAATGTGAAGCTGAGCGCAGATGCAAGTGAGCTTCTGGAAGACCCTACTATGTACAGACGCATAGTAGGAAGCTTGATTTATATGACTATCACTAGGCCAGATTTGAGCTATGCTGTTGGATTGGTAAGCTAGTTTATGCAGGCTCCAAGGAAACCGCATTTGGATGCGGCTAGACGCATACTCAGGTATGTGAAGTCCACATTGCAATATGGACTATTTTATGAGACTGGGGTTCAGATACAGTTGCATGGATACATTGATGCTGATTGGGCTGGTAGCATTTTTGATAGACGATCTACCAGTGGATATGTGCTCTCCTTTGGGAGTGCTGCAGTCACTTGGAGCAGCAAGAAACAACCTACAATTGCCTTATCCAGCACAGAGGCTGAGTACAGGGGCACAGCAATGGCTGCATGTGAGGTAGCTTGGTTGTATAAGCTACTTTATGATATGCATCAGCCTACAGATGGGCCAGTTGTCATTTGTTGTGACAACATGAGTAGTATACACTTGGAAAATAACCCAGTCTATCATGCTAGAACAAAGCACATTGAGGTACATTATCACTATATGCGAGAGAGGGTTTTACTAGGTCTTATTGATCTAGTTTATGTCAGCACAGAGGATCAGGTAGCTGACATATTCATGAAGGCATTGGGCGCAGAGAAGCTGCACAAGTTCAGAGACCTACTTGGTGTGCAAGAATTGGGATTGAGCTCGAGGGGGAGTGTTGAGATATCGAGCTCCACTCGTGATATGGCAGGGTGACTGTTGTGCATTTATGTCACCGATGTGTCAGTATTGCAGATGCGGTTAGTACAACGCCCATGAATAATAGCTAGATGAAAACTATCCTTATCCACTCTAGTTCGTGGCTCAGTTAGTATGCCACCTTAGTTAGTTGAGACAGAATTCACGGCAGCAGTCACAAGATATTAGTGGACCTGGAGTGTCCTCTAGCAGTGGTTCACATTCTTCGCCATGGATAGGCAGATTGAGATCAGGAGAATCTTCTCAAAGCAATGCAGATAGTGGTATGCAGGTTTCATGAAAAGGAAAAGAGAAGGTAGATCGGCCCATGTTTGATGTGAATGCAGGTCACTCTTATGTGGATGGTGAATCCAGTGGCTCAGAACAGAGCATTGATGATGACTTGGGTATTCCTTCTATTGTTACACCTAGAGTAAGGAAGACTAGGGATGTTTTGAGAGCACCTGGGAGTGAACCTACTTTGCGCAGGTCTACCAGAGCTAGGTATCATGTGGATAGGCTGAAATATGATGGATTTACAGCCATTCACTATGCCTATATGGTCAAAGTGATACAGGAACCAGAATCCATTTCTTTTGAGCAAGCCATGGGAAAAGAAAAATGGGAGAAAGCCATGGATGAAGAAATGGATGCCTTGGAATAAAATGCTACATGGAAATTGGTACCTTTGCCTAAAGATAAGAATGCAATTGGTTGTAAGTGGGTTTATAAGGTGAAGCACAATGCTGATGGTTCTGTGAACAGATACAAGGCAAGATTAGTAGTCAAGGGGTATGCACAAACATATGGCATTGATTATGAAGAAACATTCAGTCCGGTTGCAAGGATGGCAACCGTAAGAGTAGTCATTGCTATGGCTGCATCAAAGGGATGGTCTTTACATCAGATGGATGTAAAGAATGCCTTCTTGCATGGTGATTTGTAAGAAGAGGTCTATATGGAGCAGCCACCAGGTTATGTGCATGCTATTCATCTTGAGTTTGTTTGCAGGTTGAAGAAAGTCTTGTATGGCTTGAAGCAAGCACCTAGAGCATGATATGATAAGATAGGGCAGTATCTTGTCACTATTGGCTTTCAGATTTCCAAGGCAGTTTTCTCACTTTATGTGAGAAAAACAGAGAAAGGTATTATACTACTTGTAATTTATGTTGATGATTTGATTATGACAGGTGATCGTGATGAATATATCCTTCATGTGAAAATGCTATTGAAGCAGAAGTTTGAGATGAAGGATTTGGGAGAGCTGCGTTATTTCTTGGGCATTGAGGTGATTAGATCACCAAGTGGGATACAGCTCTTGCAGAGGCAGTATGGATTGGACATGCTGTCCAAATATGGGATGACAGACTGTAAGCCTATTTCAGTTCCTTTGGAGCACAATGTGAAGCTGAGCGCAGATGCAAGTGAGCTTCTCGAAGACCCTACTATGTATGATGCATAGTAGAAAGTTTGATTTATATGACTATTACCAGGACAGATTTGAGCTATGCTGTTGGATTGGTAAGTCTGTTTATTGCAGGCTCCAAGGAAACCGCATTTGGATGAGGCTAGATGCATATTCAGGTATGTGAAGTCCACATTGCAGTATGGACTATTTTATGAGACTGGGGTTCAGATACGGTTGCATGAATACACTGATGCTGATTGGGCTGGTAGTATTTTTGATAGACGATCTATTAGTGGATATGTGTTCTCTTTTGGGAGTGCTACAGTCACTTGGAGCAGCAAGAAATAGCCTACAGTTGCCTTGTCAAGCACAAAGGCTGAGTATAGAGGTGCAGCAATGGCTGCATGTGAGGTAGCTTGGTTGCATAAGCTACTTTATGATATGCATCAGCCTACAGATGGGCCACTTGTCATTTATTGTGACAACATGAGCAATATACACTTGGCAAATAACCCAGTCTATCATGCTAGAACAAAGCACATTGAGGTGCATTATCACTATTGCAGGAGAGGGTTTTACTAGGTCTTATTGATCTAGTTTATGCCAGTACAGAGGATTAGGTAGCTGACATATTCACGAAGGCATTGGGTGCAGAGAAGCTGCGCAAGTTTAGAGACCTGCTTGGTGCGAAGGAATTGGGATTGAGCTCGAGGGGGAGTGTTGAGATATCGAGCTCCACTTGTGATATGCCAGGGTGACTGTTGTGCATTTATGTCACCGACTTGTTAGCTGTAGATGCGGTTGGTACACCGCCCATGAATAATAGCTAGATGACAGCTATCCTTATCTACTCTAGTTCATGGCTCAATTAGTATGCCACCTTAGTTAGTTGAGTTTGGTTTGAGACCCATATATAGGATTCTTCTATTTCTCTATACTAGAGTTCTTTTTGGCTTACACACAACTAAGAAGAGGAAAACTGTTTTCAACCTCCACCTTTGTGTGTATTCCCCCATTGTGTAAGTGAGAAAGCTACAAGTGAGACTCCTTCCTTCTCTCCCACAATATTGACACTTTTTGTGAAGAGCAAGAAGGAAAGAACTCAAAATTTTTACACACTTGAATAGCTTGTTCTATTTTTTCTCAGCCTCTAAATAGAAGGAAATGAAGGTTAGGGTTTTCCCAACCCCCTTAGGTATCCTATCCCTTTTGTGGTCATTTTCAATAGGTCATGGATTTTCTTACATTCAATTAAAAATTAAGCCTTGGTGAAAGTGCTAGGTGAACTAAACAACACCAAGTGTTACAAAAATGACTATTTTTTACAAGATTTCTAGGCCATTTTTCCTTTACCTTTCTTCTTGTTGTCTTGTTATTATCATTTATCTTCCGTTTTAGATAGGTTCCAGTCCTATGGTACTTTTGTCAAATGTATGGTGTTGCTACTACCAAGGGGCTCTGGATGTTTGATGAGGGAAACGATAGGGGAAAATGTTGAGGTGTGGTAGAGGAAATGTGGATGGCAAGGTGAAAGGAGTTGTGACTTGGAGTTAGCTAGAAGAGGGAGGAAGAGGTGATGGTGGCCGATGGTAAAGGGATAGTTAGGGGCCACCAAAGTTACTAGGACTTGAGGAGCTCCATTATAAATGTTTATCACTTATTCTCTTCCTAAGGAGCATGGCTATACCTACTCATGTAATGGTTGAGTACTCATGCATGTGCAATTGGGAGCTAGGTCAAATCCCAAGTAAATTGGGAATATTGTCCCACACTTGAGGACCCAGTTGGTGAAAGAGGGTAGTGTGGTGCTATCTTGACATGAAAGATAATCCAAATAGTCCTTGAATGTCATGCCCTTAATGTGCCCTAAGGTTGTGATGTGGGGCAAGGGCTAAGGTGTTGCCCTGGGTGCAAGGAATATGCATGTTCCTTTCTTTTTTTTCTCTCTCTCTCTCTCTCCCTCTTTTTTTTTCTATTTTCCACATAAATAAATACAAAAAAAATGAAGAGGTACAAGAGAGGAATCGATCACTTAGGTACTAACTTGAGCATGCATTGAAGATGACCATTTTACTAAGAAAATACTCCTTGGCATGCTCTCATAGCTATAGTGATGTCTCTAGGTAAAATTAGTGTGTACACATGGTGAACTTTTCTGTCCACCATGTCCTTTAGTAATAATTGGATACAATAGGTTGGCAATAATAGGGTGTGGAGTGAAGGTGAACCATTTCCACTTAATCAATTCCAGTGTTGATGTAAAAAAAGAGTAGGGGTAGCCCATCTTCATAAGGGGTTATTGGTTGTTGGAGGAGCTTGATGAGTGTATCCTCTAATCTCATTGCTTTCAACACACTTGGTGTGTGATCTAATAGCTTATTTATTTTGCAAAAAGTTATATACTCATCATCTAGATCAATATATGGAGATGGTATGGATATTTATAGCTGTCCATGCTTGCAATTGAGTTATTAATAGGTGATCCAAGATAGCAATGTAAGGGGTTTTGAGAATAAAAATCTTGCAATAGAAGTGGTTTATAGTCCCTTGAAACAAAATTTTGAAAACGAAGAGGGAATATTTGGAAAGAGTCATTAACTCCTAAAGGGAAGCGATGATGCATTGAAGGTGACAAGTTCATACAATGCCTTTGAGGTTCATCATCAATGAATGATAGACAACGGAAGCACCAGGGTACAAAACAACCAACAATCCCTGATATTGCAAATTTTTTCCAATAATGTTTTCTATAAAGAAATTTTTTCCAATGATATTTTTTAAAATTTGCATCACACTTTCTCTCTCCTCAGTTACAAGGCCAAAAAGTGAAGTCAAATATCCCCTATTTCTTGGAGCAAAAAAAAGCAATCTATAGTTGTATTGAGTACGAAGATACTATTTTGGCAACATGTGAGCGGGTATGGTTGCAAAAGTTATTAGTTGATTGAATGTGCAAGTAGATGGTCTAGTTATCATTCATTATAACAACATGAGTGCCATAGAGTTGGCTAGGAATCCTATGGTCCATGCTAAGACAAAACACATTGAGAAGCACTATCATCTTGTGAAAGAGAAGGTACTTGCAGATGAGATGGATTTGGCATATACCATTACATAGAATCATGTAGTTGAAATTTTCATGAAGACACTATATATAAAGAAGCTTCAAAGATTTTAAGTCTCACTTGTTGGTACACGTGATTAGGTAGCTCTAACATTTTTAGGAAGGCATTGAGTGTAGAGAATCTTTGAAGATTTTGAAGCTTACTTGGAGTCAAAGAGATACACTTACTTTGAGGGGAAGTATTGAGATGGTAAGTTTAGTACATGTGGACATTGATGATGGACCACCTAGCTAGATGGTCCACACATCTACAAGTAGCATGATAGTAGTCATTATGATCTCAACTGGCTAACTAAATTACCACTTATATTAAATTTAGTTAGTTATATCTATCCACAATTGGGATAGTTATACTACCAATTGTATAATCAGTTATGTACTCTTTGACATAGTAGGTCGGTTTTCTTTGTATAATATATTATCTATGCTTTGTATATACATTATATAGCATAAGAAAGAAGAAAGAAAGACCAACAAGAAAGCATTCTTTCCCTCCATCTTTATTCTTGTGTTCTTGACCAAGCTTCTCCTTGCATGTATTGTGTGTCTTTCAGTGCAGTAGTACAAGAAAGTCCCTCCACCACATGATTAAGGGTCCTCAAGTTAGGTACATATAGTGGCCTTAATTGGCTAGGTTCATATCTAATCCCTTAGACCTTATTCCAAATTTGCCACAATTACTAAGGGTACATCAAGGATAGGACATCATACCTAGGGAGCTCAACTAACCTGTCTTCGTGAGTCACACTTTTTTCTCATTTACTTTGATGATATCATGGGAATGATGAAAGAAATGTGAAAATGCACTTGAAAAGAAGATCAAATTCTCCAAATTTCACAAGCAATTATGACCACTAGAGGCTCTTCCCTCAACATCACTTAGATTTGATATAATGCTTTGTCCAACCTACTAATGGTATCTTTCCCATCATCTTCTCTAAGTAACCTTTTTCTCAATATGGATAAATTTTTCTATCATCAATTATGGAGATCCCTTTCATCATTAACTACAAGACCATAAAGGACCAATGGAGCTATCTTTTAACTAAGTAATATCTTAGTAATCACTTACATTCGTATAATATTTGAATAAAAACATATGCATGGCTTGAGGCCTCAAGTGTGGGGCAATAATCTAGGCTTGATTCAATTTTGACCAATCTCGTAAACCAATGATACTAGCAAAAAATATAGAAGTTTACAAGGACTTTTACAAAATCACATCTTTTTTAACACCAATTCTTCTTGCTCTTGCAATATTCAAAGTGACACCTCTATCTCTAAATGATAATCCACCATTACAAAAACATTATATCTCTTGCTTTTGGATTTAATGCATCAACAAGGCAGTTTTGATCATCCCAACCATTGTATAAGCTTTCTAGATACTTCAAAAACATGTACTTCAAAGCAAGAGTTGAATTTATATAACTCAAATTGAAAAATTTATATTGACACAAGGGAATGAGAAATGAAGGGAATGATAGGGAGTCTTGAATACAAACATGGAGTGATCTCTAATAGGAAATTATTATGAGTTCATTATTTGATTAACTTATAAATGTTTTTGAAAAATATGGAATTTGTTTGAAGCATGTAGTCCCTTGAAACTATGCATACATGATATGCTTCCTTTGAAAACTCATAATAGAAGATTGGACTTATTGAAACTATCAAATAAAAGAGTAATCTAGATCAACGATATTGGGAGTGCTGAGATATCGAGCTCCACTCGTGATATGCCAGGGTGACCGTTGTGCATCTATGTCATTGACTTATTAGCTGTAGATGCGATTAGTACACCGCCCATGAATAATAGCTAGATGACAGCTATCCTTATCTTCTCTAGTTCGTGGCTCAGTTAGTATGCCACCTTAGTTAGTTGAGTTTGGTTTGGGACCCATATATAGGGTTCTTCTATTTCTCTGTACTAGAGTTCTTTTTGGCTTACACACAACTAAGAAGAGGAAAACTATTTTCAGCCTCCACCTGTGTGTCTATTCCCCCATTGTGCAAGTAAGAAAGCTACAAGTGAGACACCTTCCTTCTCTCCACAATCTTGATATGGTATCAGAGCCTGGTTCATGGTAAGGAGCTCAAGAAAGCAAACCAAGTTTGAGGTGTTTTGGTAAGAGGACCAGTGTTGCTTTCATTTTTCGAGTTTGGGAGCAAGTCTCTGCAGGTAGCACAGCCGAAAAGTGCAAGAGTACATTGTCTCAGATTGAGACGCCCTTCGTGGTGTAGCAAGAGGGTAGTATATGCTACGGGAAAGGGCTCTAGCCCTTGGTTGCCCTGTTTTTTTGATTCAAGACCATTTCGGGGCCTGTTTTAGAGGCGGAAGTTTTCCGCAAGCACTCAGGAAAAGGCCCTGTTTTTTGCTGTGCGACCACTGTTCTACAGGTCGGTGAAAAGTTACCATAGAAATTGCATCATATGCCCGTGCGCAGAGACATTGGGAGTTACAGAATCATCCTTGTTGCCTGTTGATGGAAAATAGTCACTAGGAAGTGATTGTGTGGTCAAATACCACTTTCGTTACTTTTGCAGATTTGCCCTTGTGAGGTTGAAGCTGTGTTTTTTGTAGTGACATAATTCTTTGCAGTGTTCTGTAATGGCATCTGATTCTCTTTCACAGATTGTCACTGAAAAGCTTGACAAGAACAACTTCCAAGCATGGAAGTTTAGAATTACGAATTTCCTTGTGGGAAAAGGATATTGGGAATTCGTTGCAGGAAATGAAGAAGAACCAGTTCTTCCTGATGTTCCCAATCAACAACAAATGCAGGCATTTAAAGGATGGCATGAGAGAGCCAGAAAAGTTATGTACTAGCTGTCTATCAGTATTCAGACTCTATGATTGTGCATATTCAGGATGCAAGTACGCCAAAGGAGGCATGGGATACTTTGTCAAAAATGTATAGCACAAATATGCAAGCCAGGAAAATGTAGCTCAAGCAAGAGTTGCACAATGTGCAAAGAGAAAGTATGAGCATCAATGACTACCACATGAAGGTGAAGAAGATTGCAGATGCACTTGCTTCCATTGGGTCGCCAGTGGAAGATGATGATTTAGTTTCTGTGACCTTGAATGGTTTAGGAAAGGATTATGCACAGTTCCGAACATCCATTTCTGTGTGTGAAAGATTTCCTGATTTTGAGGAGTTGATTGCTCTTCTAATTTCTGAGGAGTAGAGAAATGGTGGTGCATCTTCTTCAGGAGGAACTTCAAAAGAAGCTGTGTTCTACTCAAATGCTGGAAGAGGTAGAGGCAGAGGTAGAGGAGGCCGATCTGGAGGCCGTGGTAGAAATCAGAATATGCAGCAAACTCAAGAAAACCAGTCCTATGGAGGAGGACGCAGTAACTCTAGAGGCAGGGGGAGCCAAAGAGGTCATGGTGGAGGGCAAAGAGGCCAAAATGCAAACAACAATATTGAATGCTACTACTGTGGTAAAATGGGTCATATGGCTAAAGACTGCTATAAAAAGTAGAATGACATCATGAATGGAAAATTGCAACAAGGAAATTATGCATCTTCTAGTAGACAGGGCGATGATAGAAATGAGCATTTGTTTATGGTGCAGCACATGACCAATTCTGTGAAAAGTACAGAAGAAAGCAATGATGTGTGGTATGTTGACTCAGGTGCATCAAACCACATGACAGGTCATGCAGAATGGATACAGGATGCAAGGAAAACGGAAAAACTAGGATTTGTGGAGACTGGTGATGATATTGCACATCCTATTGTGCAGATTGGAAAAATTTCTTTGTCTATGCACGATGGGAAAAAGAAATGTTTGTCGGATGTATTTCATGTCCCGAATATCACCAAGAACCTGGTTTCTATTGGTCAAATGGTTGAGCAGGGCTTGCAGGTCAGATTTAATCCTCATGGATGCTTTGTTGAGGATATGAAAAATAAAGGTAGCTTGATAGCAAGAGGAAAGAAGAAGGAAAGAATATTTACGTTGGATGCAGACATGCCTGAATTGAGTGTAGCAATGTTTGCACATGGGACCGGTGTAGTTGCAGATATTGATATCTGGCATAAACGCATTGGTCATGTTAATGTACAACAACTTAAATCAATGCAAGCCCAAAATATTGTTGCAGGATTGCCTAAATTCAAGGTTGCAGAAATGCATAAGGTATGTGAAGCCTGTCAATTTGGAAAACAGGCAAGGAAACCATTTTCTAGACATGTTCAAGAGAGTAAGAATCCATTGGAATTAATCCACTCTGATGTGTGGACTACTAAAGCTGCATCTATTGGAGGCTGTCATTATTTTGTCACTTTTATTGATGACTATAGCAGAAAAGTTTGGGTGTATTTTATGAAAAAGAAAAGTGAAGTTTTTGGGCATTTCAAAACTCTTAAAGCTATGGTTGAAAAAGAAACATGCCTGCAAATAAAATGCCTAAGATCAGATGGAGGGGGAGAGTACATCCCAAATGAGTTTGCAAGGTTCTTGCAGGAGTATGACATAAAGCAGCAATATTCATGTAGTCATACCCCACAACAAAATGGAATTGCAAAAATAAAAAACAGGCATATTGGAGAGGTATCTCGTGCCATGCTCAATGAAAAAGACATGTCAAATTTTTACTGGGCTGAGGCAATTGCTACAGTAGTCTACATAATGAACATGACTCCCATTGCAGCAATACATGGTATGACTCCAGAGGAGAGGTATACTAGTAGGAAACGAGATATTTCTCATTTGAAAATTTCTGGTTGCATTGCCTATGTTCATGTGCCAGATGAGTTGAGATCCAAGTTGGATCCAAAAGCTGAGAAGTGTATCTTTATTGGTTACTCTCTGCAGCAAAAACGGTATAGATGCTATAAGCCTTCTATTCGTAAATTTACAGTGAGCAAAGATGTTGTTTTTTATGAGATGAGTAGCTGGTATAAACTAGTAAATGTGATTGATAATGTAGATGCACAAAATGGTAATGCTGCACAGAATTCACAGGAGCAGTCACAAGATATTAGTGGACCTAGAGTGTCCTCTAGCAGTGGTTCACATTCTTCACCATGGATAGACAGATTGAGATCAGGAGAATCTTCTCAAAGCAATGCAGATAGTGGTATGCAGGTTTCACGAAAAGGAAAAGAGAAGGTAGATCAGCCCATGTTTGATGTGAATGCAGGTCACTCTTATGTGGGTGGTGAATCCAGTGGCTCAGAACAGAGCATTGATGATAAGTTGGGTATTCCTTCTATTGTTACACCTGGAGTAAGGAAGACCAGGGATGTTTTGAGAGCACCTGGGAGTGAACCTACTTTGTGCAGGTCTACCAGAGCTAGGTATCATGTGGATAGGCTGAAATATGATGGATTTACAGCCATTCACTATGCCTATATGGTCAAAGTGATACAGGAACCAGAACCCACTTCTTTTGAGCAAGCCATGGGAAAAGAAAAATGGGAGAAAGCCATGGATGAAGAAATGGATGCCTTGGAAGAAAATGCTACATGGGAATTGGTACCTTTGCCTAAAGATAAGAATGCAATTGGTTGTAAGTGGGTTTATAAGGTGAAGCACAATGTTGATGGTTTTGTGAACAGATACAAGGCAAGATTAGTAGTCAAGGGGTATGCACAAACATATGGCATTGATTATGAAGAAACATTCAGTTCGGTTGCAAGGATGGCAACCGTAAGAGCAGTCATTGCTATGGCTGCATCGAAGGGATGGTCTTTACGTCAGATGGATGTAAAGAATGCCTTCTTGCATGGTGATTTGCAAGAAGAGGTCTATATGGAGCAGTCACCAGGTTATGTGCATGTTGTTCATCTTGAGTTTGTTTGCAGGTTGAAGAAAGCCTTATATGGCTTGAAGCAAGCACCTAGAGCATGGTCAGACAAGATAGGACAGTATCTTGTCACTATTGGCTTTCAAATTTCCAAGGCAGATTTCTCACTTTATGTGAGAAAAACAGAGAAAGATATTATGCTGCTTGTCATTTATGTTGATGATTTGATTATCATAGGTGATAGTGATGAATAAATCCTTCATGTGAAAACGCTATTAAAGCAGAAGTTTGAGATGAAGAATTTGGGAGAGCTGCGTTATTTCTTGGGCATTGAGGTGATTAGATCACTAAGTGGGATACGGCTCTTGCAGAGGCAGTATGGATTGGACATGCTATCCAAATATGGGATGACAGGCTATAAGCCTATTTGAGTTTCTTTGGAGCAGAATGTGAAGCTGAGCACAGATGCAGGTGAGCTTCTCGAAGACCCTACTATGTACGATGCATAGTAGGAAGTTTGATTTATATGAATTTTACCAGGCCAGATTTGAGCTATGTTGTTGGATTGGTAAGTCAGTCTATGCAGGCTCCAAGGAAACCGCATTTGGATGCGGCTAGACGCATACTCAGGTATGTGAAGTCCACATTGCAGTATGGAATATTTTATGAGATTGGGGTTCAGATACAACTGCATGGATACACTTATGCTGATTGGGCTGGTAGTATTTCTGATAGACAATCTACCAGTGGATATGTGTTCTCTTTTGGGAGTGCTGCAGTCACTTGGAGCAGCAAGAAACAGCCTACAGTTGCCTTGTCGAGCACAGAGGCTGAGTATAGGGGTGCATCAATGGCTGCATGTGAGGTAGCTTGACTGCAGAAGCTACTTTATGATATGCATCAGCCTACAGATGGGCTAGTTGTCATTTATTGTGACAACATGAGCAGTATACACTTGGCAAATAACCCAGTCTATCATGCTAGAACAAAGCACATTGAGGTGCATTATCACTATGTGCGGGAGAGGGTTTTACTAGGTCTCATTGATCTAGTTTATGTCAACACAGAGGATCAGGTATTTGACATATTCACGAAGGCATTGGGCGCAGAGAAGCTACGCAAGTTCAGAGACCTGCTTGTTGTGCAGGAATTGGGATTGAGCTCGAGGGGGAGTGTTGTGATATCGAGCTCGACTCGTGATATGCTAGGGTGACCGTTGTGCATTTATGTCATCGACTTGTGAGTTTCAGATGCGGTTGGTACACCACCCATGAATAATAGCTAGATGACAGCTATCCTTATCTAGTCTAGTTCGTGACTCAGTTAGTATGCCACCTTAGTTAGTTGAGTTTGGTTTGAGACCCATATATAGGGTTCTTCTATTTCTCTGTACTAGAGTTCTTTTTGGCTTACACATAACTAAGAATAGGAAAACTGTTTTCAGCCTCCACCTGTGTGTGTGTATTCCCCCATTGTGCAAGTAAGAAAGCTACAAGTGAGACTCCTTCCTTCTCTCCCACAATCTTGATAGGGAGGCCATTGGGCAAGGGAAATAAGCACATGAACCTAAAGTAAACTTGTAAATAGGGACTTATATTGGGATTATCTTTATGTGTTAATAAAATATTGAATCATTTAGAGGAAAATCCTACGAAGCTTGACATGTGTTTTATGACCGAAATATTAGGGGGCATAATATGTATCACTTCATGTGATTACAATTTTAAGAAGAATAAGTTATTGTGAATTGTATCTCTTTCCCAAGTATTCAAGGACATTCTTTTGAATTGTTGAAATGTATTTGATGATAAGACTTATTGTTTTGAAAGGAAATATGGTTCTTCTCCTAACCATATTTAAATCCACCTCTATCTCTTGCTTTTGGATTTAAGGCGTCAACAAGGCAGTTTTGATCATCCCAACCATTGTATAAGCTTTCTAGATACTTCAAAAACATGTATTTCAAAGCAACAGATGAATTTATATAACTCAATTTGAAAAATTTATATTGACACTAGGGAGTGAGAAATGAAGGGAATGAGAGGGAGTCTTGAATACAAACATGGAGTGATCTCCAATAGGAAATTATTATGAGTTCATTATTTGATTTTAACTTATAAATGTTATTGAAAAATATGGAAATTTTTTGAAGCATGTAGTTCCTTGAAACTATGCATACGTGATATGCTTTCTTTGAAAATTCATAATAGAAGGTTGGGCTTATTGAAACTATCAAATAAAAGAGTAATCTAGATCAACGATATTGGGAGGTCATTGGGAAAGGGAAATAAGCACACAAAGCTAAAGTAAACTTGTAAATAGGGACTTATAGTGGGATTATCTTTATGTGTTAATAAAATATTGAATCATTTAGAGGAAAATCCTATGAAGCTTGACATGTGTTTTATGACCTAAATACTAGGGGGCATAATATGTATCACTTCATGTGATTACACTTTTAAGAAGAATAAGTTATTGTGAATTGTATCTCTTTTCCAAGTATTCAAGGATATTCTTTTGAATTGTTGAAATGTATTTGATGATAAGACTTATTGTTTTGAAAGGAAATATGGTTCTTCTCCTAACCAAGGATAAGTTGATTGGTTGACTCTATGGAATATCCAAGTGACTGCTTGCATTGATATTATGAAAAAAGAATATATTTCTCTGTTGTTGTTCATAAGCTAATTACTTGATTGTGTTTACGTTTAAAAAAAGAGAGGAAAACTCTTGTGCCCTCATGGGCAGATTTTTTAGAATTATGCACTAAACCTCCCCCAAGATTAGTGGTGGAAGCCCTCACCAAGGGGTTATTTGACTATGCTGGAGGTCTCTTTGTAGGGAGGACATTAGGCTAGAAGGTGACAAGGGTGCTAGGGGGGACTCTAGCTATAAATCCTTTGGGTTTGACTAGAATAACCCCTGCATGACCCAGGATAGACTTTCTAAGAGGCCTTGGTGCTAGATAAGGGTGGATTGGTGGATCAAGAACCTGAGATTGGACATGAGTCCCAAATTAAGGGATGGATACCTTGTTTTATAACTTATTTCAAAAGATTTCTTTGATATTGTCTTTGAGTCTGTCACATAATTTGTATGAAGGAAGTAGTGTTTAATAGCTAATTAAGGAAGTAGTCTTTGCATGTCAAACCTAAATGTGTTAGGATAATTAGATAACTAAAACAAACCCCCGATGAGAGTGCGAGGGCAAGATCTCCAAAGGATCCATCCTATGGATGGGTGGTCTCAATGAGTCGAGAATTTCTTTTCAAAGTGCTAAACTTAGGAAAGTGATCAAACACTATCTAGTATGTTGTCTTAGATTACGATCAATGATGTTTTAGGGAAACAGAGTCAAGAGAATATACCCTATAGGTAGAAGGATTGATATTGCTCCCCCTCATTTCTCACTCAATATGAACCAAGTGCAGCATTGATCTACTTTAGTTTAAGTTGACTCACAAATGCAATGGCTTAATAACTTATGCTAGTTAAGCTAATAGTTGACCTTAGTGTGGAATTAGGAACCTGGATTCAAGTCAATCCTTATGGGTCATGGGGCTAGATACTTTGTTGTTGCAAGCGGACTCGAGAGAGCCTAGATAACAAACCCTGTGTTATTCTAAGGAGTACCAGGCAGTATTACTTAGAAAAAGTATCTTGATGGACCATTAAATCATGCTAGTGAGGGCTCCTCACTCAGGCACATTACAACAATAATCACCATTAATATTCTAATTGGGAGATTATCTTCACTTGAAGAGAAATAGATCATTGAAGTTCATTAAGTGAAGGAAAGAGAGGGAAGAATCAAGAGATCCACATGCAAATAACATTGTAAATAACTAGCAAAAAATACTACATAATAGCCTTGCCAACAAGTTTATTGATATTTTTACTTTTACTATATTTCATTTGAAAACACTTTGGGAGGAAGAGACATATTGAGAGAGGGAGTTTCTCATTGTCATAGTCAATATAGAGAGAAAGAGAGAGCAAGCGAAGGGGATATATATATATATATAGAGAGAGAGAGAGAGAGAGAGAGAGGCTAAGAGGCTAAGAGAGATAAGGAGAGAGAAGCCAGGAGGGATAGAAGGAGAGTATCAAAGGAGATAAATAAGGGATAGTATTGAGGTTAAGAGAGAGAGATTGAAAGCAATTATAAGAGTTAGAAGGAGATTGAGAGAGAGAGAAAAAGGAGGGATAATAGTGATAGAGAGAGGGAGATAGAGTGGATAGAGAGTGGATAGAGATAGGGAGTGAAAGAAGAATTGAGTGAGAAAGAGGGAGAAAGATTGAGGGATTAAAAGAAAGAGAAAGGAAGGAAGGAAATTTTGCTTGAGACATTCAAGAACCAAGGGATTTCCAAGCTCCCAATCCTATCAAGTCCCTCTTATCATCCAAAGTATGCAAAAGCATTGATTCAAAAGCATCTAGACTAGCCAAGAGCAAAGAGTGTAGGATGCACCACAGAGTCATGGAGGTTGTGAGTGGGACATGTCACAAACTCTAGAGAGTACAAGAAAATATAGCCCAATTGTAGAAGTATCGGAGCTGGTTAAGTGATCCCATGCATTGATAATGTCCCTCCAAACCAAAACCAAGTTCCTTATGACATTATCCTGTTATGGTGAAATTGAATGCTCATCATTGAGTTAAGTTAATGTAGAGAATGTGCAATTACACCTCACAAGTTAGGAAACCTTGTGGTGCACCATGACTCAATGGGGCGGATCCATATTTTTGACACCCTAGGGACGCATCTATTAGGAACCACTTCTTTGTGATGGGGTCAAATCTAGCTAATAATGCTTTAATCCATAAATATAGCTTAATATATGGAGGTAGATTAAGGTAGCAAGCATTAGAAATGTAAGAAAATACTAGACAAGAATTAGTGAATACATTTTCCTTTTTCACATACTAATAGATTATGTCCAAATCTAAATAAATACTATAGAGAAGTTTAGGTCACATACGAATCCCTCTTAGAAGAGGAATGAGTTAAGTTACTTTTGAGGGGCATTGATTCATGGAGGTTTAGGTGTTTGAATGTAACCAATGCATGTGTGCCACATTGGCGACTGTGACCATAGGAAATCATGAGTGTTATGCACTTCTCGATATATTGTACTGTCATTGGTGAGAGGCACTAGGTTGGAATATGATGAAAAACATTTAAGAGGGGCTACACCACCATAAGTTGTGGAGTTAGGATCAAGTTCAATCTAGACTCTAACAATCACCAGAGTTTTAGAATCAAACTAAGAGCAATCAGAAGTGAGCATGGAAGGGGCCACTTCTAAGTGTTGAGGGCACTTAGTGATTGGAATAGGGCACACCAATTTATCTGCATAGTAGTATCGCAATCAAAATCCACTAACTAGATGTGGAAGGAGATTTGCTGGTAAATCAGTAAGGCACAAAGAATTAGATGAAATTGCATGAAAAATCCAAAAAGGACTGCTCCATTGCATCTTCAGTTTTCCGTAAAGCTTTCCCATCCAATTCTTTAAGACCAATAGCACTTATCCTTGCTTGAAATCCAAAAAGGACTGCTCCATTGCATCTTCAGTTTGCCGTAAAGCTTTCCCATCCAATTCTTTAAGACCAATAGCACTTATCCTCGCTTGAAGAGCCATTTATTAGAGAGAAAATTCACTTGGTGTTTCTATTGAAATTGGACTTCTAATAATAGGTATGTCAAGATTGTGGGAGAGAAGGAAGGAGTCTCGCTTGAAGCTTTCTTGCTTGCACAATGGGGGAAGACACACAAGGGTGGAGGCTGAAAACAGTTTTCCTCTTCTTAGTTGTGTAAGCCAAAAAAACTCTAGTACAAAGAAATAGAAGAACCCTATATATGGGTGTCAAACCAAACTCAACTAACTAAGGTGGCATACTAACTGAGCCACGAACTAGAGTAGATAAGGATAGCTATCATGTAGCTATTATTCATGGGCGGTGTACCAACCGCGTCTGCAACTGACAAGTCGGTGACATAAATATACAACGGTCACCCTGGCGTATCACGAGTGGAGCTCGATATCTCAACACTCCCCCTCGAGCTCAATCCCAATTCCTGCACACCAAGCAGGTCTCTGAACTTGCGCAGCTTCTCTGCGCCCAATGCCTTCGTGAATATGTCAGCTACCTGATCCTCTGTGCTGACATAAACTAGATCAATAAGACCTAGTAAAACCCTCTCTCGCACATAGTGATAATGCACCTCAATGTGCTTTGTTCTAGCATGATAGACTGGGTTATTTGCCAAGTGTATACTACTCATGTTGTCACAATAAATGACAACTGGCCCATCTGTAGACTGATGCATATCATAAAGTAGCTTATGCAACCAAGCTACCTCACATGCAGCCATTGCTGCACCCCTGTACTCAGCCTCTGTGCTCGACAAGGCAACTGTAGGCTGTTTCTTGCTGCTCCAAGTGACTGCAGCACTCCCAAAAGAGAATACATATCCACTGGTAGATCGTCTATCAGAAATACTACCAGCCCAATCAGCATCAGTGTATCCATGCAACTGTATCTGAACCCCAGTCTCATAAAATAGTCCATACTGCAATGTGGACTTCACATACCTAAGTATGCGTCTAGCCGCATCCAAATGTGGTTTCCTTGGAGCCTGCATAAACTGACTTACCAATCCAACAGCATAGCTCAAATCTGGCCTGGTAATAGTCATATAAATCAAACTTCCTACTATGCGTCTGTACATAGTAGGGTCTTCTAGAAGCTCACCTGCATCTGTGCTCAGCTTCACATTTTGCTCCAAAGGAACTGAAATAGGCTTACAACCTGTCATTCCATATTTGGACAGCATGTCCAATCCATACTGCCTCTGCAAGAGCTGTATCCCACTTGGTGATCTAATCACTTCAATGCCCAAGAAATAACGCAGCTCTCCCAAATCCTTCATCTCAAACTTCTGCTTCAATAGCATTTTCACATGAAGGATATCTTCATCACTGTCACCTGTCATAATCAAATCATCAACATAAATGACAAGCAGCATAATACCTTTCTCTGTTTTTCTCACATAAAGTGAGAAATCTGCCTTGGAAATCTGAAAGCCAATAGTGACAAGATACTGTCCTATCTTGTCAGACCATGCTCTAGGTGCTTGCTTCAAGTCATACAAGGCTTTCTTCAACCTGCAAACAAACTCAGGATGAACAGCATGCACATAACCTGGTGGCTGCTCCATATAGACCTCTTCTTGCAAATCACCATGCAAGAAGGCATTCTTTACATCCATCTGATGTAAAGACCATCCCTTTGATGCAGCCATAGCAATGACTGCTCTTACGGTTGCCATCCTTGCAACCGGACTAAATGTTTCTTCATAGTCAATGCCATATGTTTGTGCATACCCCTTGACTACTAATCTTGCCTTGTATCTGTTCACAGAACCATCAGCATTGTGCTTCACCTTATAAACCCACTTACAGCCAATTGCATTCTTACCTTTAGGCAAAGGTACTAACTCCCATGTAGCATTTGCTTCCAAGGCATCCATTTCTTCATCCATGGCTTTCTCCCATTTTTCTTTTCCCATGGCTTGCTCAAAAGATGTGGGTTCTGGTTCCTATATCACTTTGACCATATATGCATAGTGAATGGCTGTAAATCCATCATATTTCAGCCTATCCACAGGATACCTAGCTCTTGTAGACCTGCGCAAAGTAGGTTCACTCCCAGGTGCTCTCAAAACATCCCTGGTCTTCCTTACTCCAGGTGTAACAATAGAAGGAATACCCAACTCATCATCAATGCTCTGTTCTGAGCCACTGGATTCACCATCCACATAAGAGTGACCTGCATTCACATCAAACATGGGCTGATCTACCTTCTCTTTTCCTTTTCGTGATACCTGCATACCACTATCTGCATTGCTTTGAGAAGATTCTCCTGATCTCAATCTGCCTGTCCATGGCGAAGAATGTGAACCACTGCTAGAGGACGCTCCAGGTCCACTAATATTTTGTGACTGCTGCTGTGAATTCTGTGTAGCATTACCATTTTGTGCATCTTCATCATCAATCACATTTACTGGTCTATACCAGCTACTCATCTCATCAAAAACAACATCTCTGCTCACTGTAAACTTACGAGTAGAAGGGTTATAGCATCTATACCCTTTTTGCTGCAGAGAGTAACCAATAAAGATGCACTTCTCAGCTTTTGGATCCAACTTGGATCTCAGCTCATCTGGCACATGTACATAGGCAATGCAACCAAAAATTTTCAAATGAGAAATATCTGGTTTCCTACCAGTATACCTCTCCTCTGGAGTCATTCCATGTATTGCTGCAGTGGGAGTCCTGTTCATTATGTAGACTGCTGTAGCAACTGCTTCAGCCCAATAAAAAACTGGCAAGTCTTTTTCATTGAGCATGGCACGAGATACCTCTCCAATATGCCTGTTTTTCCTTTCTGCAATTCCATTTTGTTGTGGGGTATAACTGCATGAATATTGCTGCTTTATGCCATGCTCCTGCAAGAACTTTGCAAACTCATTTGAGAGGTACTCTCCCCCTCCATCTGACCTTAGGCATTTTATCTGCAAGCCTGTTTCTTTTTCAACCATAGCTTTAAGAGTTTTGAAATGCCCAAAAACTTCACTTTTCTTTTTCATAAAATACACCCAAACTTTTCTGCTATAGTCATCAATAAAACTGACAAAATAATGACAGCCTCCAAGAGATGCAGCTTTAGTTGTCCACACATCAGAGTGAATTAATTCCAATGGCTTCTCACTCTCTTGAACATGTCTAGGAAATGGTTTCCTTGCCTGTTTTCCAAACTGACAGGCTTCACATACCTTATGCATTTCTGCAACCTTGAATTTGGGCAATCCTGCAACAATATTTTGGGCCTGCATTGATTT
The DNA here is from genome assembly GCF_053477565.2 of Lygodium microphyllum. Classification (NCBI taxonomy): domain Eukaryota; kingdom Viridiplantae; phylum Streptophyta; class Polypodiopsida; order Schizaeales; family Lygodiaceae; genus Lygodium; species Lygodium microphyllum. The sequence continues at coordinate 33,701,701 of NC_141135.1, forward strand.
AAGTCGCTGTACATTAACATGACCAATGCGTTTATGCCAGATATCAATATCTGCAACTACACCGGTCCCATGTGCAAACATTGCTGCACTCAATTCAGACATGTCTGCATCCAATGTAAACATTCTGCCCTTCTTCTTTCCTTTTGCTATCAAGCGACCTTTATTTTTCATATCCTCAACAAAGCATCCATGAGGATTAAATCTGACCTGCAAGCCCTGTTCAACCATTTGACCAACTGAAACCAGATTCTTGGTAATATTCGGGACATGAAATACATCGGACAGGTATTTCTTTTTCCCACCCTGCATAGACAAGGGAATTTTTCCAATCTGCACAATAGGATGTGCAGTATCATCACCAGTCTCCACAAATCCTGGTTTTTCCATTTTCCTTGCATCCTCCATCCATTCTGCATGACCTGTCATGTGGTTTGATGCACCTGAGTCAACATACCATACATCATTGCTTTCTTCTGCACTTGTCATAGAATTGTTCATGTGCTGCACCATGAACAAATGCTCATTTCTGTCATCACCCTGTCTACTAGAAGATGCATAATTCCCTTGTTGCAGTTTTCCATTCATGATGTCATTCTGCTTTTTATAGCAGTCTTTAGCCATATGACCCATTTTACCACAATAGTAGCATTCAACATTACTGTTTGCATTTTGGCCTCTTTGCCATCCACCACGACCTCTTTGGCTCCCCCTGCCTCTAGAGTTACCACGTCCTCCTCCATAGGACTGGTTTTCTTGAGTTTGCTGCATATTCTGATTTCTGCCACGGCCTCCAAATCGGCCTCCTCTACCTCTGCCTCTACCTCTTCCAGCATTTGAGTAGAAGACAGCTTCTTTTGAAGTTCCTCCTGAAGAAGATGCACCACCATTTCTCTGCTCCTCAGAAATTAGAAGAGCAATCAACTCCTCAAAATCAGGAAATCTTTCACGAACTGAAATGGATGTCCGAAACTGTGCATAATCCTTTCCTAGACCATTCAAGGTCACGGAAACTAAATCATCATCTTCCACTGGCGACCCAATGGAAGCAAGTGCATCTGCAATCTTCTTCACCTTCATGTGGTAGTCGTTGATGCTCATATTTTCTCTTTGTACATTGTGCAACTCTTGCTTGAGCTGCATTTTCCTGGCTTGCGTATTTGTGCTATACATTTTTGACAAAGTATCCCATGCCTCCTTTGGCGTACTTGCATCCTGAATATGCACAATCATAGAGTCTGAAATGCTGATAGACAGCCAATACATAACTTTCCTGGCTCTCTCATGCCATGTTTTAAATGCCTGCATTTGTTGTTGATTGGGAACATCAGGAAGAACTGGTTCTTCTTCATTTCCTGCAACAAATTCCCAATATCCTTTTCCCATAAGGAAATTCGTCATTCTAAACTTCCATGCCTGGAAGTTGTTCTTGTCAAGCTTTTCAGTGACAATCTGTGAAAGAGAATCAGACGCCATTACAGAATACTGCAAGAAATTCTGTCACTGCAAAAAACACAGCTTCACCCTCACAAGGGCAAATCTGCAAAACTGGCGAAAGTGGTATTTGACCACACAGTCACTTCCTAGTGACGATTTTGCATAAACAGGAACCAAGGATGATTCTGAAACTCCCAATGTCTCTGCGCACAAGCATACGATGCAATTTCTACAGTAACTTTTCACCGACCTGTAGAACAGTGGTCGCACAGCATAAAACTGAGCCTTTTCCTGAGTGCGTGCAGAAAACTTCCGTCTGCAAAACAGGCCCCGAAATGGCCTCAAATCAAAAAAACAAGGTCGCCAAGGGCTAAAGCCCTCACCCGCAGCATATACTGCCCTCTTGCTTCACCGCGAAGGGCGTCTCAACCTGAGACAATGCACTCCTGCAATTTCCGGCTGTGCTACCTGCAGAGATCTGCTCCCAAAACAGAAAATGAAAGCAACACTGCTCCTCTTACCAGAACACCACGAGCTTGGCTTGCTTTCTTGAGCTCCTTACCACGAACAAGGCTCTGATACCATGTCAAGATTGTGGGAGAGAAGGAAGGAGTCTCGCTTGAAGCTTTCTTGCTTGCACAATGGGGGAAGACACACAAGGGTGGAGGCTGAAAACAGTTTTCCTCTTCTTAGTTGTGTAAGCCAAAAAAACTCTAGTACAAAGAAATAGAAGAACCCTATATATGGGTCTCAAACCAAACTCAACTAACTAAGGTGGCATACTAACTGAGCCACGAACTAGAGTAGATAAGGATAGCTATCATGTAGCTATTATTCATGGGCGGTGTACCAACCGCGTCTGCAACTGACAAGTCGGTGACATAAATATACAACGGTCACCCTGGCGTATCACGAGTGGAGCTCGATATCTCAACAAGGTAGGAACTCCAAATTTGGTCCTCATCTAGCTTTGCTAGTCTCTCAATCTAGAATGGGAGGGACTTCAACAAAAGAAGGCGATCTTTCATAGTAAACTAAAGAGTAACACTATATTAGGGAATTTGGGGATACTCATCTAGTTTGGGAATTTCCAATATAGTTAATACTTGGCCACATGATCAAATCTTGTCCCCTTAGACTTGAAAGTGGATTCTACCCTAATTTACTATATAGGTTGTCTTTCCAAGTCCCACTTTGAAGCATGGGTTAAGATTTGGCCACATGGCCAAATCTTTACCCCTTATTTGAAAGTGGGACTTGGGAGATTCCCAAATTTACTAATATAGTGTTGAGTGGGGACAATGAACTCTAGAGGCGTGATTTTCTCGATGCCAAAAGAAAGCTTGTAAGTGGTAAGGCCTATTGCTACCTTGAAGGATATGCACTAAGCCCATATGCTGTTAAGAGCTTTGTATCCCCAACTTTTTTGTGATGCTCCACTAGTTTAGTAAGGATTTTGCACAGGGTCTTATTGGTTGATTCAGCCATGCTATTTGCTTGTGGGTAGTATGGAGAGGATTTCTTATGAATGACCATGATGAAGGTAATCATATGCTTAATGAACATATTTGATATTAATGACCAATGTGATCACTTATCAATTCCATTGGGTAACCATAGAGGGTGAAAATATCCTTGAATAAGCACTTAGCCATTGTCTAGGATGAATTTTTTGGGAGTGCTCAGGCTCTACCCACTTAGAGCAGTAATTTTTGCAGTGAGCATATATCTATTTCTAGTGTAAGATGTCACCAATTTGATGGGATCCACAAAATCCAATCAACATTTATAAAGAAATTCTTAGATGACTGATTTTTTATGATTTCTTTAATATTTCTGATAGATCACAGTATTGACAACCAAATACAACCATCTTCAACCATTTACAAGAAGAATTTATCATACAACGATTTACGACTTATTCATAGAATCGTGCTTTATATCATATGCATCTTGTGATTGGAGACCCATTGACGCTTCCCAACATGGTCGCACTCCTCCAAAACTTGATTTGTTCTCCTTCATGCTCCAGCATGATCCCATGATCAAAATCTCGTGTTTGAGTCCACTCTCTTCTCTTATAGAATCAACCATGTAAACACACAAGAGAAGAGAGGAGAGAGAAATACTAGAATTTGAACTTTCCATTTACTGCATCATTTTCTACATGGATTAAAATGATCGAAAGTGTGAAAACTGTTTATCTTGTTGGTCTCTCCATTCCTCCTAATGCCAATAGGTACAGAATCCCATTTTTATATGGGGCATTAAAAAAAAGGCACCCCCCTCACCTCGTTCAATTTAGGCTTAAAGCCATTTAACTAAGTCATTAAGTTTTAAACCTTAAAATAAATAGTTCAAATTTTGGGTTTTCACACTACATAGAGGTGGTTTTTTATCGAACGGAGGTCCAAACGAATGCTGATTCAAGATCCAATTGAACATGCAGATTCACAGCATCAAAATCTACCAAGATGGCCTCCATCACACACTTTTTGGCTCCCGGATCACATAGCTACTCTATAACACAAAACCTTGTGGGGATTAAATGGGGGTTTAAATAGAATTATGTCGATGAACCGAGACTTACGTTGCATTCGTGGCATGAAATTTCTCTAGGATGGATGTGCAATCATTTTATTTTCCATGAAAATTTGGCCTTTTACACCTCCCAGGCACTTTTTTGCATTAAATCGAGCTTCAAAAGTCCGCTTTCAACATTATTTGAGTAGCTTAGAGGCTTATATTATTCTTGGAAGAGGATTTCCTATTACAATCTAGGCATGTCACTGTGATACATGCATTAAATAATAATTAGGGTTCTTGGAATGGATATCCAAAAACCTATATTTTAGGGGAAGATTAGGTAATCCATCCTTTTTGTAGTTACAATGACAAGAGCGACCTACAAACGTCACTCTATCAACCGATATAACCTTTATGACCTCTTTATACCTGTTTATTTTGACTTGTTGTTCTCTGGTGAACATGTTCGAGTTTACTTTGGCCTTTTAGAATAGATAAACCTTGACAACCTTAAGGTTTTCTATCCACTTCACCCTCTTTTAATTGTTTTAGAGGTAAGCAAGATGATTTGCATAGTAGTAGTATCCTCTACTTAATATCCATCTCTTTCACAATACAAGGGTGAAGGGTTGTACATCTGATCTAATATTTGCATCATCTAGTTTCTCGAGATTGTTGAGAATAGCAAATGATTCTTGGCCATAGAGGCCAAATGAATGCCCATAGAGGTTTAATCTATGCCCTAAAGAGGCTAGGAGATATGACAAATATGTATGCTCTAGAAGCTCTAGGAAGAGATGTTCAAAATCCCATATGCACAATGAGTACAACGGTACTATCCCCAAAAGCTATATAAGCATGTACTTGACACTCATTTTATGAATGGAACTATCAGTTCAAGTTACTCAAGACTGTCTTTATGAGTCCAAGCTAATCTATCTTGGAACCTAATTCACTTGAGTTACAATCTCTCATTTTGATAATGTATCGTGTGTTTGATTTGCATGCACCATAGCTAACTAAATCTAGATCCCTGTTTATCAACATGGTATCAGAGCCATGGCTGAGCTAGATAGTTCTAGATTCCTAGCATTCTATTCTTCCTTACATATTCTAACCCCTTCCCATCTCTTTCTCTATGTGTGTGTGTGTGTGCGTGCATGTGTGTGTGTGTGTTTTTGTGTATGTGTTCAATTTATCACCATAGCCGCAGCATTGCACAGTCCAAACCCTCTCTAGCAACAATGGTGCATTACACATTCACAATCCTTCCTCAAAAGCCATTACGGTTGGAGGAACTATTGTCTAAAAAATTCTTCACAGCCTGCTCTCCTCATTTGGAATCGAAGAAGAATGAGAAGAACATCTACTGCATCAATTGTAGTGTTGGAATTTGACAACATTGCCTTTCTAGCCATGCCTTCCACATATTCCTTCAAATCTGCAGATATGTATACCATGATGTGATTAGATTGCATGATATTTAGAAGTTGATAGATTGTTGCATGTCCAAGCATATATAATCAACAGTGCTAAGGTTGTATTTCTTAACCAACGTCCTCAACCACAGCCCACAAAAGGACCTGGCAATGTTTATAGCACATGTGAGAGGAGCTTGCAGGATGCTTTCAAGTATTTCTATGTTGCTTGCAAGGTTGATGCTTATGTGAAGCAGGGAAAGGATTTGCAATCACTTTTGCCTCGCTGTGAAATGGCGATGCATGTATGTATGTGATTTCTTTTTCCTCCCCCAAAAGAAGATACAACCTAAGAATCAAGAAGAACACAACCAAAGAAAGATGAAGATGAATATATTTTTCTTGAGCTAATTATGATTTTTCTCCAATTACTTGTTCATGAATGATGAGGACGCTTCATATTTCAATGTGGGAGAAATGACCTAAGATTTGTGCAAAAAGAAGCCACTAGAGTGGACTCTCCATTGACATTTCCCTAGGATTTGGCTACATTCTTTTGTAATATTGATGCTCTTATCATAAAATAATTATGTAAAATTGCATGATTTACCACTATAAAGTCCTAACCCATGTTTTGTAAGTTGGCAAGGAAAAAACTAGGTGTTTATTCTCATGTAAAGGTCATTGAATCTTTGAGCCATAGCAATGTAAAAATATTCTTTTGATAATAATTTAGAAAAAAGAGAAGATTGAGGAGTCGTGGGAAGAAAAGGTAGTTGAAAGAAGTTGTAACTTCCTCTCTCTTCTCCTTTTATCTCTTCCTCTCCATGACTCTCTCTCTCTCTCTCTCTCTCTCTCTCTCTCTCTCTCTCTCTCTCTCTCTCTCTCTCTCTCTCTCTCTCTCTCTCTCTCTCTTTGTGTGGCACAACTTTCTTGCATCTCTCCCTCTATGCTTTCTATTCTATCCATGGAAGAGGGGGAGCTTGAAGATGATGAGAATGTCAATCTTTTGTGTACTTGATGGATGGGTTTGGGTGTTCCTCATTGGGGGTGGAAGAGCAAAAATTTGTGCAGATTTTGAAGGTTGGAAATTGTAGATGCCATCTACAACCTAGTTTTTGGGCATTTTTTGGTGCTTCCCTGGGCTTCTCCATAGGGCAAGGATTGGGAGGTGCAAGTGGGAGGAGCAGAAGTGGATTGTGGTTCAAATGGTTCTATTGGAGCTAGAGATACATGCAGTTCTAGTGTAGAGGCTAGGGAATATGGTGGAAGAAGAGTTCTATAGCAATGATTTCCAGGTAGTAGGGACCCACCCAAATAGCTTGCTAAAGATGATTCTGCTCCACTCTTGCCGCGGTGAGCTATTGTTCAAGATGTTCAATCCATTCAATTTGAAAATTAGTAGCATTCTCAAGCGAGTAAATGTGCATGATATGCTTGGAAAATAGGGCCTTTGGTACATTAGCCTCCCTTTGAGTTGCTCCACCTCAAAATATAGCTTGATATCAAAGTAAGGCATTGGGGTCTTGTGTGGCTTCTGGTCTTTTTGATCTATAGTAAGCTTCTTGGCCTTTGTTAGAGGATGCTTGAGCTCCAATATCAAGACTTATTGGGGCGGGAGATGGTGGGTGCTAGATATAATCAATACCCCACTCTCGTAAGGTGCCACCAATGATCCATAGTGCTCTAGGTTGTAAGGACCCCTTTATGAGGACAAGCTATGTGTAAGCATGGAAATTGGTGGGTTTTGACTTGTATATCAAATGAGGTCTATATGATTGGATCGCAAAAATGTGCATTTTGTGGATTTAGCCTTTGGGTTAGATAGAGTAGGTATATTGGTAGCAACTCATGCACAATGTATCAAATTGCAAAGTGTGGGAGCTATCACCAACCCCTACTTTGGGGTTTGGGGGAAGTGCCCTAGCGTGATGGTGTAAAGGGATTATTCCGTGGCTAACTAGAGAAGGTTCATAATATGGTCAAACGTGTCGACTAAACTACCTTCTCAAACTATAAAAGGAAGACCCATCCAAAGCCATTGTCAATCTATCTTCCACCCAATTAGAGTTCTTCTAGCTAGCCTTAATCTCTTCACTTATCATTTGTCTGGATTGCTATCTAAGCTTCACAATGGAAACAATAGGTAGATAGAGCTATCTTTCTATTAGGCCATTTGAAATTAAAGCAGTTTCTATTCTTCTTATATTTTCTTTGTATTATTTACTTCTTGCTTAGATTTTGTCCACTGCAAGAGGCAAGGAGTATAGAGTATGCAAGAGGCAAGGGCTTCAATATCAAAGAGGAGAAATGACATCTGTTGCATTAGGTAGTGGTGCTAGCACATCAGATGGTGGTACTATTGCATTGGATAATTCAAACACTAAGGATTTGTCCACCAACCTTTAGTAAAGGAAAGTTAGATGGTACAAACTACACTTTATGGAAATTTAAAATTACAATTATCCTTGATGTCAAGATTGTGGGAGAGAAGGAAGGAGTCTCACTTGTAGCTTTCTTGCTTGCACAATGGGGGAATACACACAAGGGTGGAGGCTGAAAACAGTTTTTTTCTCTTCTTAGTTGTGTAAGCCAAAAGAACTCAAGTACAAAGAAATAGAAGAACCCTAGATATGGGTCTCAAACCAAACTCAACTAACTAAGGTGGCATACTAACTGAGCCACGAACTAGAGTAGATAAGGATAGCTATCATGTAGCTATTATTCAGGGGCGGTGTACCAACCGCATCTGCAACTGACAAGTCGGTGACATAAATACACAACGGTCACCCTGGCGTATCACGAGTGGAGCTCGATATCTCAACACTTGATTCATATGAGCTTCTGGAGGCTGTGCTGGCATCAAAGGCTTGGAACGTACTGATGAGGAGTAAGTATAAAATGTGAAATCAAACAAGGATTTAGAACTTGGAGAATCAACTAGAAGCAAAGAAGTTTGCTGAAGGAGAGAAAATTGAAGTATTCATCACTCAAATCAAGAATCTATGTAAATAGATGGTTGTGCTGGGATACAAAAGACTAATGAGGAGCTATCTTAGAGGTATCTCTTTAGATTTGTGCATTAAAGTTTGATGGACTAGTAACCACCCTAAACACTTAGGTGAGACACCAATCTTTGACATTTGAGGAATTTTGTGCACTACTAATGGAGAAAGATTTGTGGCTTAAAGCCCAAGAAGGTGATAGAAATGGAGATGCTACATTCTCCACCAATGCAAAAGGAAAACGTGGTTCCTCTACTACCAATGGTAACAAAACAAAGAAGGATGATAAGAAAAAGTTTCAAGGAGAGTGCTTCTATAACATGTCCGCTCGTCTGCTTGTGGAACACGTCTTAGCAGCCCATCGAGAGGAGGGTTTAGAAAGCTCCGGCACTCGCATCGGATGTCACAAGGTTTGCGATTTAGGTCTTCCCGAGTCTCCCTCGAGCGGAAGTGTCCGACCATTCCCACTTAGGATCGACCTGAAGTCAGGGTTCCTTTCATATCAGCAAGGTCTCTAGGAAGTATCTAGCATCGAGCTCCAGATGAACCACTTTGTGTGGGAACAACAGAGTCGAAGCGGATTCATGTTGCACTTGGTTCATGGAGAATGGGAAACTAGAGGGATGTGAAGCTCAACCTCTCTACCATAGGGCATAGTCCCATTCCTTTCCCCTAAAACAACATAAATCGGGATTCTAAATCTACTGATACTAGGTCTTCTTAGTCTCGATATCTCGTCATTTGAGAAAAGTTCCCAGCTAACGGGGACCACCCTTCCGTAGGATGGACCCAAGTCATGTCCACCGCACTTTCCTCAATTTGCTTAGTTACCTAATTACCTACCACATCACGTTTGACATGCAAAAGCAGCTTCCTTAATTAATCAATTTAATCACTGGTTCCTTCACGTAACTTAGGCACTGACACAAAAACATTGTCAAGCAAGTTTCTTTTTCTCAAATATCTATTTTTTATTTATCATAATCCCAGACTACATCAAGTATCATGCTCAAAGGGTATCCCAGCAATCTACAGGATTATTGCTCCAAGTTCCGCACATAGACTAGTACACGGGCCTTGAGACCCCATCTCGAGTCATGTTGGCCTCTTATGCAGGATTTGGAGGCAAGGAATTTATAGCCAGAGCCTTCCCTAGCACCCAAGCATCCTCCCGCTCCAAGTAGCACCCACAGAGAGACCTCTCACGACGGGTTAGGTCCATATACCTGGTGCGGCTAACAACCCCCTTGGACAGGGCTAGGCAGACAGTCGAAGGTAATTGTTCTTGCCTCTCCCTCTAGGCTTTAACCTGAAGCATTAAATGTTTTTCCTTGAATTAGTTCCTTGAGCAAAGGAGATCAAATAATGTACTTAAGTGTACAATCACAGACATTTCGGAGGCTGTTTGTACGACCAATTGCTAAGGTGTGATTCCTTTTTCTTGGATGCTCCCAACATCTGATCCTGGATCATTCGTGACTTGGCGAGATCCCAATAATCTCAAACAAGATCATGCAAGAAAATGTTCTTGGTAGGTTAACTTATTTTGAGTTGCTCTTCCCCTTGGATTTTATCTTATGGCATCTTAACCCTAACCCAAAGCATTAACTGTTCAACCAAGGCAACGGACATGCCTTATTTGCAACCCGACCAAGGGTCTTTTATTCTTCCAGTTCTTTACTCATCTCCCTCTAACCAAGTTCAGTTAACACACTTGGCAATGCAAGACTCTTCATATAGGCCTTCAGGATACAGTCTAGATGCATGTGTTCCTTCCATCTCTCTTAGTGTGGTACTATGAAAAGTTTTCTAATCATCCTTACCCATCATGCACATGGTGTGTTTAGTATATTTGTACATCCTAAATGACCTTTAACTCCCTTCATACTTGGAAATGAATACTTATTCCTAATGCATCGGATCTCATGCGACTTGCATATATGAAAGTCTAGGTTTCTGTCCATCAGTGCAATTGCATCCAATATGACCTATTTTGCCACAGTAGTGGCACACAATACCAGAGTTGTTAGAACCTCTGTTCTGCCATCCACCTCTTCCTCTAAAGCTCCCCCTACTTCTAAAGTTACCACGACCTCCTGAAACCTGCATATCGCCAAATTGCTGATTCAATCTGTTTTGCTGGTTGTCACTACCACGTCCTATACCACGGCCTCTTGAAGAGAACCTGCCACGTCCCCTTCCTGAACTAGAGTAGAAAGCTTGGACCTGTTCACCACTTCTTTCAGATGTCTCACTCTACATGTTGATCTCTTCAGTGATCATAAGGGAGACTAACTCATCGAAATCTGGAAATGGCTTTCTGACATATACAGAAGTTACAAAAGACTTCCAAGCCTTTTCATTGTTAAGTCCACCCAAGGTAGACGATACCAAATCATCATCATCGGGCATTGCATCAATCGCTGCCAATGCATCTGCAATGCTTCTTACCTTCAGTGCATACTCATTTATAGAGATCTTCCCTTTCTTTAATGTATTCAACTCTTGCTTGAGTTGAATCTTTCATGCCTTTGTATTTACAGAAAACATACTTTCAAGTATGGTCCAAGCTGCATATGAATTCTCTGCATTTCTAATGTGTCCTAGCATATTATTGTCAATTACTGCAGACAACCAATACATGACCTTTTTATCCTTTGCATTCCATTCCTTCCGTGCCTTTGTCTCTTCTGCAGTTGGAGGATCACTCATCTCCGGCTCCTTTTCTTCACCTGAAATAAACTCATAGAGGCCGTTTCCAATAAGGAAGTTCGTGACACGAAACTTCCATGAAGGGTAGTTGTTCTTGTCGAGCTTCTCAATGATGGGACTTCCACTGTTCTCTGCCATTATCACAAAATTAATACCAACAGCAAGTAAATCTTCTGCAACCCTGGACCTGTAGTGCACAGCAATACACTAGACAGTCTTTTTAACTGTCTACTCAACAATACATGCAATCCGCAACCTGTTTGCAGATAAACCTTGTGTTTACTCACTGGTAAACACCTTTGAACTTACAGATCTAAAATCGGTAACTTGCGCACCCACTTTCGGTCAATACAGTCGAAGTCACAGCGTACCCTGAAACTGCTGTCTGCAATCTTGCGGCTCTAAAACGGGCCCTAAAACGGCCTCAGATGCCCAAAAAAACTGCGGAAAAGCCCTAAACGGCTTATCTGCGGAATACACAGCACACTTCGCGCACACCAAATCTCACTACAATCTGAGATTTTTGCTCTGCCCTGCTTCCGGTGCCTCCACAGGCACTATCCAAGAGAAAGAGTTGAAGGATGGGAGAGCTTCTTACCCGTGGCTTGCTTGCTCGAACCTTGCTTCTTCTCCTTTGCTTCAACCTTCGAAATCAGCCTCTCTCAATGGCACGGCTCTGATACCATGTCAAGAATCGCGTGGTGGAGGGGGTTGCTCAAGATGTTGTGCCGAACACACACAGAATGCACAAGGAGAAGCTCACTCAAGAGACAAGAAGAGAGATGGAGGCCAAAACGTTTTCTTGCTGATTTCTTCTTCTTCCACACTCTTTACAATGTACACAAAGTATAGATAAGATACAACATAAAAGGAAAGTGGCCTACTAAGTCAAACAATGCAAAACCGACTACACTAGTCGACTGGCGCTATAACTATGCCAGCTGTAAATAGGTGTAACAACCTGAATATAATAAGTAATGAGTCAGTGGCCATGTGAGAGTCATAATGACCACCGACGTGCTAAGTGTAGACATGTGGACCCATCTAACCAGGCGGTCCATCATCAATGTCCGCATGTGTTGAGCTTGTCATCTCAACACAAGTTCAGTTAACACACTTGGCAACGCAAGACTCTTCATATAGGCCTTCAGGATACAGTCTAGATGCATGCGTCCCTTCCATCTCTCTTAGTATGGTACTATGCAGAGTTTTCTAATCATCCTTACCCATCATGCATATAATGTGTTTAGTATATTTGTGATGGACCTAAAAACGGGCCGGCACTGGCTCATGCACTAGCCGGACCTCGTCACTATGCACAAGACAACCCCTCGGCCTCGCAGCCAGGAGCGTCTATCAAAATCTCTGCCTTCCTGCACATTGCATTTGTAATACGTTGTAGTCCAACTGATCCTGACCCAATATTACTCCTCAGAGGGAGTCCCTTTCACATAGCCAAAAGGCTCGAATCACATACACATGGAGTTCCTCCTACGGCTGAATGCCGTCAACCCTCTGCAACTCTCCTACACCTTGGGAATTGGCCCCTCGATGCGTCGCTCAACATTTAGACATTTCGCACAAACGTCGCTCAAGGTACCCAATAAGCGTGTCCAAGAATGTACCATTGTCCTTACTTAATTTCCCCTTTAGGATCCCACGACTAGCCTACAGCATGGGTATCTCACTGCCTCTCAACGTAGGTCATGTCCTCATAACAATTGCAATGCATGTCCAGGAGCTGATTACCGATACTCTTAAATTCTTTTCATGCTCTATGCATTTGGTGGATGTCTAGTGCTCAAACATTTAGCAAAACAGTATCGTGCACAAGTGCAAATCATTCTTTTAATGGTTTCCAACTACCGTTCGTGCTTCGTTGCATGGGCCTAGCACCGAGGTGCTCCTCGTGCTACTAAGCTCTTAATTTTAATTATCATCCATCCTAAATGCTATGCATAGAAATGAGCAACTTTCCCATCATTTTACACGGCATTTAGACATATTTCAACTTCTCTACCCTTCCCCGTTTAAGTATTGCATCGTTGGATAGATTTATAGGGTATTTCACCATCATTTTATGTGAAAAAACTAGAAAAAGACACACTAGAACAAGAAGGCGGGGTTGAACTGAGGCAAATCCTCATGCTTTAGTCCCCACAAACATTCACAAACATTGCTCTTATTTATCCTTATTTTTCGGAACCCAAAACGCATTTTTTCCCTATTTTTTAGGGTTTTTCCACCATTTTCTTGTATTTTTCCTTATTTTTATGCATTATTTAATTGCTGAAAATTAAGAACAGGTTATGGGCTGTGGCCCTTAGTTCCTTCTTGCAGAAAAAATGAGAGTTTAGTTGATGTTCCTATTTACTTCCCCCTTTTTTTGCCAAAAACCCTCATTTTCCCTTGTTTTTTCATGTTTTTCGTGTTTTAGCATATTATCTTGACCCACAAAATGCATATTTTTCTGATTTTTTTATTATGACCAGCAAGAACTCATAGAAAACAGTAACATGAACAATTTTTATCCCACATGAACAGCATTTCATCAATCAAAAGCCATAAAAGCTCAAATTTCCTTTGAAAATTTTAAATTACCGCTTATTTGCGTGTTTCAGGTTTCATGTCCATGGCTGTAGATTTGGAAATTAGCAGCACTTCATGTCCATCACAATCACCAATCACCATTTCCAGCCCGTGGAGCAATCCGATCCATGCCGGACAAGCCTCCACCATTCTTTCTTCTTCCTTCTTCTCCCCACATGAACTTGCCTTTAGAAGAGAGAGAGGGAGGAGAGAGAAAGACTGAAATCAGAGATCTTCAAAGAGGGCATCATTCGACGGGCGAAGGGCGGTGATAGAGTCTGCATCCAGAGGGGAATGAGTGGCAATGATCATTGGGGGGGGTTGCATTGAGGCTGGAGATGGCATGATCAACATTGGGGCAAAAAAATCGGCGCCTGTCTGCGTGCTCCTCTCCACGATTTCTTCATCTTCAAATGCATGAAAAGTTTCATGCTACATTAAAATTTGGGCTCCCAAGGGTCACTTGCCCATTTTGGCCAAATTTTGTCCACCTCTTCACATCTTGACCGGTTTCTTGGCCATTTCCCCGTCCGGACTTGGAATTGAGCTCTGAAAAATCCTGGGCGTCCGGCTTAGCATCCCGCATTGGCCAGTAGCTCGTGTCAACCTGCACGACTGTCTGAAAAATTATGAAAAATCAACAAGTGTCGCTCGGGCGCCTTTAAAGCACTTTGGCGCTTAAAATCGTCCTAGATCGAGCCGCCGCCTTTGACAGTGAATATTTTTCCCTTGATATTCATAATTTTTAGCTATTTTTAAGCACTTCCCGTCACCTAAATTCCGCTCTCATTGGTGACCACGGGATAGGGCGACACAGCCCGTCGAATCCACGAACATATCTGCACATAAACAACCAAAGAAGCATCAAACTGATATAAAACAATTATCATCATAAAACTCAGCACAATGCTCCCCCTACCCCTGGCAGAACCAAGGCATAACATCCACAAGGAGTAGGCCTAGCATCATTTAATAGAAGATCCGAAGCGAGTCACTAACCAGCTGCTCCAACACAGCCAAACTGAAAAGAACTGTCAAAGAGGTTGCCCTAAGTGGTAGTCTGAACTACTGACCAACTAAAGACAACACAACTAGGAGCTCCTACAAGGCGAGGACTCCTATAGCCTGATCAAAGTGTACTTTCTTCCAGTACATGTCTTCTTTTGGGGTTTGTATTGGATGAACATACTTGGGCATGTAAAAAGGAGGGAGCTGAGCGTAGTGACCCAAGGAGAACAGGGCATCGGTCTCAGGACCTGTCTCGGCACCCAAGAACCTACCAAGCCCTCGCAAGGCGACACTTAATCATTTTCTAACACTCACTTTTATTTTCGCTCCACCCTTCCTTGTTTTGGTATTATTTATCCAGCAAGAAGCCACCCCTAGGAAGACAAGGTATCGGCCCCGGGTCTGACTCGTCCCCAGGAACCTACCAGGCCTTCGCAAGGCAATGAGCAACGGCTTATATATTTTCATTTCTTTTCTTTTCTTTGATAGGGGTTAGAATCCCTTTTTACACACCTTCGTATTGATATTCATCTTTTAGGATGTACAGAGTTTCTTGGCATCATTATTATTATCTTCTAGCAGGCTTCTCTAACTGCCTCACTACTAACAAGAACTCCTAGAACGGCTGCCTAGCAGGCTGGCAGAACAGGGCCACTAGGACTTCCTTCTCAAACAGGTCTTTCAATGTCTAACAATGTCTTTACAGGAGGCAATGACTACTCCGACCTCCCTCAAACATACTTAGCCTAAACCTGGGACTTCATGCCTTGGTTGCCGATCCCTAACAAAAATAGATCCCCTCGACAAGTACAAATACACATATAACAGGAAGGAAAGGTAGTCGTAAAGGAGAGATATCACCTGGATTGACCACAAGAAGCTTCCATCGCAGCAAAGGCTCCTCCAGGCTCCATCAAATTCCACAAAACACGAAATTTGTCCAGCACAACACTTAAAACAAAAAACCTGATTAAACGCACCCGCACTAGACAGGGAAATGGCCCTCTTGGCCTAATGAAATGAAACACTTCACTACAAAACTGAATCGGCCCTCTTGGCCTAATGAAATAAAACAATACTATGTAGAACATCCACCTGGGAACAACCATGATAGACATCAAAGCATACTATTCCCAGGGGAACAAAGGCGCATAGCCCTAAACTAGGTGCATTAAATTATGACCTATCCCTCCTGCGTATATCGCAAGAGGTGTTCGCATCACATGTCGTCTAACCAGTCTGTGGGTCCAAGATAATAAAGGCAGATGAGTCTCGCTTACCCTTTGCATCACCCAGATCAACCATCGTCTGCCAAAGAGGGCATATTCAGAAAGCATACCCCACAAGCAACCAGGTCCTGTCTCATCGTCAATAGATATATCGGGACAAGGGCCACAATTAAAGAAGAGGTCTTCTTCATACGCAAGATTAGCCAATGAATCAGCAAACTGATTCCAATTCCGTGGAATCAGCTGAAAAGACACTCTATCAAATTCGTCTAGCAGGGCTATGGCAGTATGATGGTACATACAAAGGATGGGGTTTCGTACCATGTACATCCCATTGAGTTGATTTAAAACCAATTGAGAGTCCCCTTTTACCAACAACTGGCGGATACCACCCTTCTTTGCAATATTCAAACCCATGATCAGGGCTTTGTATTCGGCCATATTATTAGTAAAATTCGCCCCGAGATAAGCAGCTAACTTCATGACAATGCGTCGTCGGGGGTCTCGGATGACAACTCCTACACTTCCTTTTTTACATGCACCCCTGGACGCCCCATCAAAGTACAAGGTGTACGTCCATAAAGGGTTTACATATCCCGCCATCCCGGACTCTACTCGTAATTATGGTAATCGAAATTCAGCATATTCAACGGGTGGACTGTAGGCTCCATCCCTCCATCATCATTGAATTCAACAAGGATGCTCGTCAAAATTTGTAGGCAGTGATGGTAGAAGACCTTGATTTCCCAAATAAATGTCCCGCCTTCTTGCTCAATCACCTTGTATCCTTTGCTCCACCAAATGAGCTTCCCCTGATGATACCTCTGTTCTAAATATGGGTGTTCTAAATAAGGGATCAGACGACCCATCAACCTCTATCACGATTTCCTTGCAGATGTTTGATCGATCTTGCCTAGACCTGCAAGGCAGTCATAGCATTAGTGCAATCAGAAGTAATAAGGTTTAATCTTATTAAGATTAACCTTATTTTTAAATTCTATCCCCTCAAGGTCAGCTAACAACACTGTAGATTTATTCTTTCCTATTCTAACGATCCTATAGGGCCCATCCCATTTGGGTTCTAGCTTGCCTGGGAATAATTCACGTCATGCGTCATAATACAGAACAAGCTGTCCTTTCTTGAAGGTGTATTTCTTGGCTTTGAGGTCGTGTAGCTGCTTCATTCGGCGCTTCGCTACTTCTTGGTGCAATAAGCTCTGCAGCTTAAGCTCATCTAAATGTGCCAGTATCGTCAAGCGCTCAAAAAGTGCATCTTCACCGCTCAAAGAATGATTGATGGCAAACCGAATAGTCGGCAGCTCAATCTCTAAAGGCAAAACACACTCCTCCCCGTATACTAACTTGAACGGGGTATGGCCAGTGGCTCGTTTGAAAGTCGTATTATAAGCCCACACTGCCACGTATAACTTTTTATCCCAATCCCGTTTCTTTTCCGACACAATTTTGGACAGGATGCCCACAAGCTGCTTGTTGGTGCTTTCAACTTGCCCATTGGCTTGCGAGTTATAGGGGGTTGTCTTGTTATGCTTGATGTTCCACAACTTTGTCAAACCTTTGATCACCTTATTCAGGAAATGGGTTCCGCGGTCTGACACTAATTCTTTCGGCAGACCAAACCGGCATATTATCTGCTCTAAGAGGAAACTAGCAGTTTCTTTAGCATCATCTTTCCTTGTTGCACGTGCTTCTGACCACTTTGTGAAGTAGTCAGTTGCGACAATGATGTACCTCTTTTGCGTAGTCGACGACGGAGTAATAGGACCCACAAAGTCTATTCCCCACTTCTCAAATGGAAGTATCGCCACAATAGGGGTGAGTGGTCGTTTCCTATTCTCTCGACTATCATGTCGTTGGCAAATATCGCATCGCTTAACATACGCAAACGCATCCTGGAAGATGGCAGGCCACCAATAACCTGCTCTTAAAGCCTTTTGTGCTGTGAGCCATCCAGCAAAATGGCCACCGCAAGCAGAATCATGGCACTCTTCCAAAATGAAGGGCACCTCATCAGGCATCACACACCGGCAATAGATATCATCAACCCCTTGCCGATATAATGTACCTGCGATCAAAGCAAACTTTAACACTTGCTGCTTAATTTTCCTTCTCTCAGCTTTAGATAATTCGGATCCCGCCTCTCCCGTTGATAAATAATGCGTTATTGCAGCATACCAGGAGGGAATAGACGCCGTATCTATTTTAAATAACAACTCCATGTCACTACCTTCAGCCATAGATTCTTTCGGCTCCCCAAAGTCCACAAGACATTCCACGATGCCTTGCAACCTTGGTGGCTTACTCCTGATTTCATAATCGAATTCCTGCAAAGTGATCAACCACTTCGCCAGACGGTCAGGCGGCTGTAGCTTATTCATCAATAATCGAAGTCCCTCCGCCTTCGTATAAAGCACGACTTTCTCATAGAGAATATAATGCCTAAATTTCTTGGTCCCAAAGACCATCGCTAGACACAGCTTCTCCATGTAGGTGTAATTGATTTCGGATACCCCTAGCTTCCGACTAGCAAAAGCAATCGGGTGGTACCACTTCTCTTTCCAAATTTGGGCTAAACAGCAGCTGATACTATACATCGTGGCTGCTGAAAAGATATAAAACACCTCACCTCTTTTAGGTGCTTTTAAAACGGGCGCTCTTGCTAGCTCTTGTTTCACATCCTCGAATGCTACCTTACAAGGGTCACCCCATACAAACGAACAGCTAAAGGACAATAAATTTGTAAGCGGCAACGTTCTTTCTGCTAAGGCGTTGATGAATCTACGGTAGTAACCAACCGAAGACAGAAAGCTATGAACCTCTTTCGGAGTGCGTGGTGGTCCCATGGCAACTATAACTTTGACCTTCTCGGGGTCTGTCGCAATTCCTACCGAACTGACCACATGACCCAACAATAGCCCATAAGGTACTCCAAAAGCACACTTCCGTGGGTTTAGGGCGATGCAAAATTGTCTACAGCGCTCAAAGCATCTTCTTAAAATGATCAACTGCCTTTCTCTCACGGTAGCGGCCCCTAAGTCATCAATAAACACCCTCAACTCTTCAGGAGATATGTCACCGAATGTCTTATCTGCTGTTCGTTGCCACGAACCAGGCGCATTGCATAAACCAAAGGCCATCACATGGTACGCAAAAGTACCAAATACAGTGATGAAAGTTGTTTTCAACTTATCCTCTTCTGCAATTGCCATTTGGTTATATCCTGCAAAGCAATCCATAAACGAATATATCTCCCTACCCGCTAATTGATCCAAAATCTGGTCAATAAATGGCAACGGGTAATAGTCCTTAACTGTGTGCTTATTCAGCTCCCTAAAGTCTACACATAAACGGATCTGATTATTATTCTTCTTTCTAATCACAACTGGCGAACACCATTCCGTGTGTTGCACAGGAAAAATCAAACCCGCTTCTCGAAGCTTCTGTAACTCTTCAAACAGCCCGTCCCTCAATTCGAAAGGCATACGCCTTACTTTCTGTCGTACAGGACGACTGCCCTCTTTCAACGGAATTGTATGAACAGCAAGACTAGGAGGAATGCCTCTCAACTCATCATAACTCCAGGCAAAAATATCACGGAATTCCTGGATCAAGGCCACATAGTCCTCCCTTTCTGCTGTGCTGAGCATAGAGCCTAATTTGATTGGCCGCGAATCACCAAGCGTACCAAGGTCTAGCTCGGTAACATCTGCATCTCTTATACGATCTTGGCCCTCTATCGGCTCATTCAAAGTGATCTGATAGATGTCCTCTGTGGTGGATCCCTCTTTGGACTCATCACTCGATGATGTCTCACTGGCAGATAAATCTTCTAATGTCTCCAATTCTATAGAAGATAGAGGAGCTCTCTCACTCTGCGGGGACTCAGGATAAGCATCAACCACCACACGCTGGGCACCTCTGCCGAATATCAATCGACCGGCGGGTATATCCACTTAGCAGTTTGCTTGCAAGATCCAAGGTCGTCCAAGTAGTACTTGGTAACTTGGCCGCCCTGCAAAACGAATCACCCTAAAGTCCAACATGCATTCTACATTTGCAACAGTGACATGGACCTTAGTAATGCAGCCTTCTGGCTGTCTCAAACTATCATCTGCCATTCTGAGAATTGTGGAGGTATCTTTCTGAATCGCAAGACCCAACCTTTCCATCAGTTCAGAACTCATAATGTTAACAGATGATCCCGTGTCGACAATGGCATAATCTACTAATATCCCATCGACATAAGCTGCAACCCTTGGGCAATGCTTCTCAGCATGCTCAAACCAGTCATCACCAACTCGCGCAATACCCAAAGGTTCTACAATATAGCCGGTACGTAGGATCTTTCTAAATTCCTTACGTACTCCTGGGGAAAGCTTAATAAGCTGTAAAAGATTCATATCCAGCTTGACTTCGCAAAGAGAGCTCGCCAAATCGAATTCATGATAGTTCGATAGAGCTCACTTTTCACGCCAAACCATCCGCTCTTTAGGTCGCTGAACCGACTTTATTGCCTCTTTCTTAACTTTCACCTTCTTCTTTGGTGGTTCCTTATCGGCTTTACTTTCCACGGGCTTCAAAGGTCCCCCTTCCATGGCAGGATCCAAAACTTGCGTTCCTTTGTCGCCTTGTTTAGGGTTTCCGTCGATAGGCTTATCCCTGTCGGCTCCTCTACCCTTTTGACCTCTTGTAAGAACAGCTCGCAGATTAGAGGTTTCAGCATCATTAACGCGTACAGCCTCAATCAAACTAACCCCACTACCACTTGGTAGCTCCTCCACTGTAGTCTTTGGTCGTTGAAGTATTTGTTTAGGCCCATCCTCTCGCTGGGAATCATTTCCTGGGGCACGATGATTAACAGGCCCTGGTTGCCGACTTCCTCGCTGGAGGGAACTTATCTTACTCCAGCAAGTAGCTACTAAATGGCCGGATTTTCCACAAATGTCGCACTTAACATTCGGGCAATTCCTTGGATAGTGCTGCCCACCACACCATTTGCAACTAAACCTCGAAGGTGCACCCTCCTCTGGGTATCTACTTCCTATTAAATTTTGTTGTTTTTTAAGGAAGTTGACATCAACGGCTATTTGTCGATACTGCTCCGTAATCATGTCGGTATAATGCTTCATCATGTCCTTAACCTCGCCAAGAACATTGGAAGAACTCGACTCATAGCCTTGGTCATTACCATGTCGTTCAATCGGCCTAACAATTTGATTAGGCACAGGCTGTTGAGCTACAGGCATGGTGTTAGAATTGACCGCCTGGCCTCCACTACTTGGAGCCATTTGACTGCCCGTAGGCATCGACATGCTAGGGGGAGCTGGTAATAAAGGGACATTCTGCATCATGTTCCCTCTCCCATTAGGATTAGCCATCGCTATCCCTTGACCACTACTGCCATTGGTCATTGCCACATTGTTTCCCAATACTAAACCCATATTCGAATTGCCGCGAGAAGCATAGGCTGCTTGTAGTCAGGATTCCACCTCTTGTGCTCGTGTAATGGCAGTATCTATATCCCCCAAGGGGACACTACTCAACTGCAATTGGATATTAAATTCCAAACCATGTAGGAAATATTGCAATTGGGCAGCTGCGGGGATAGGGATAGAGGTGTCCAACTTACGGAAAACCTCTTTTATCTTCTTCGCATAAGCACGAATATCTTCGTGCGGTTCTTGGCGGGTCATGTTGAGTACACGCAACCAATATTGCCCACCCCTTTCAGGGGCAAACTCCCTTCGAAAAGCTCCATAAAATGCATCAATGTTCAATATGGTTACGGCTTCTAAACCATGATACCATATAGCGGCTCTTCCTTTGAGAGTCATATTGAAGAACATCATCAAATGTCCTTCCTCTTGAATGCGACAGTTAAACATCAGCTTTTGAAACTCCCTAATGTGGAGTTCCGCATCTTCCTCAACTAACCCATTAAAAATGGGTAGCGGGTAACCTAGAGCCGCCAAATCCGTCGTTCCTGCTGGAATTGCAATAGGCTGCGCCATGACGAGGATTGGATTTGCACTAGGAATAAGGAACGGTGGGGTTACACCTCCCGTACTTGACGTGGACTGGCTTATAGAAGGAAGGGGAGCACTAGAGCTTCCACCTTCTCCTAACTTACTGCTTGTGGTCCTAAGACCACTAGATCCACTCCCTCGTAAGGGTTCAGCACCGCTACGCTTAGGGGAATATCTCCTAAAAATTTCAGCACGTCGCCTAGCTCTTTCGTCTCTTTCTTGCTTTTGGATTTCTGCTAGACGATTCTTATCAATAAATAACGGATCAATCTCAGTATCCTTTGGCATAAACTGCTAGTTGGTCCCTAGAAAACCAGGATTCGAGGACCGCCACTTTTACGCGGCTCCCGACAGACGCACCACTGATGGACCTAAAAACGGGCCGGCACTGGCTCATGCACTAGCCGGACCTCGTCATTATGCACAAGACAACCCCTCGGCCTCGCGGCCAGGAGCGTCTATCAAAATCTTTGCCTTCCTGCACATTGTGTTTGTAATATGTTGTAGTCCAACTGATCCTGACCCAATATTACTCCTCAGAGGGAGTCCCTTTCACATAGCCAAAAGGCTCGAATCACATACACATGGAGTTCCTCCTACGGGTGAATGTCGTCAACCCTCTGCGACTCTCC